>NW_019154093.1:14321689-14332119 GCF_002288905.1 Enhydra lutris kenyoni
AAAGAAGAAGAAGAAATAAGGATGGTGGGTTAGAGAGCCCTTTGGGAAATTTTCCTACATTGGGCTCTGGGTCCCATAAAACTACCATGTAAGTATTTATACTTCTCACGGGAAGCATATGGGATTAACAGACTGTGACAATGGTCTTTTATTTTTCCATAATATTTTAACTTCTAACTTTTAAAAGCCTTTCAAGACCAAAGAAAGCAACTTAAAGAAAGCAATTTATATTATAAAACTTTTATTTGATCTAACACTTGATCTTGCTCTTTTGAGTTCAATGACTTCACCAGGAGAGATGTGAGTGAGAGAATTCATATCTTTTTATTATGGAAAGTTTCAAACATACATAGAGAGAATGGAATCCTGAGCCTCCATGCACCCATCACCCAGTGTCAATGGTTATCAACGCTCTGTTCCTCTTATTTATAATTTGTCCTTCTCCCCCCCAGTTTTTTTTCTTTTGCTAAAGTATTTTATTTTATTTTTATTCTTTTAAGGATTTTATTTAATTATTTGATAGAGGGGACACAGGGAGAGAGGGAACCACAAGCAGGCGAAGTGGGAGAGGGAGAAACAGCCTTCCCACCAAGCAGGGAGCCCGAGGCGGGGCTCAATCCCAGGACTCTGAGATCAGGACCTGAGCTGAAGGCAGATGCTTAAGGACTGAGCCACCCAGACCCCCTTGCTAGAGGATTTTAAAACAATCTAAGACATCATATCATTTCACTTTAAATACTTGGGTAAAAATCTCTTAACACGTACAGACTGATTTTATAACCAGAACATGACCATAATTTTATGACACACAGCAAAATTAATAATTCCTTAATTCATCTAAAAATCAGTCCATGTTCAGTTTTCCCCAATTGTCTCAAAATGTATTTTTATAGTTGGCTTATTTAAATCAGGATCGAAACAAAATGTACATATTGCATTCGGTTGGTAGGTACCTTTAGCCTCACTCTCTCTTTTAAAAAAGTAAAATGCAGGCTTTCTATTGAAAAGAAATTTCCTTCCTAATTCCTAAAATAGACATCACATTTCTAAACAGAACAAAAAAGCCTTCGCTGAAGAGCCTTGTATGAGACATTCAGACTGGTCTAGGAAAAACGATAAATGAATAAATGGATTTGAATAAATTAAGGTGCACATTCAGAACAGAACTGTAGCTTTTAGTTAGAGACCCCAGAACCAAAGGCAAAAACCTGCCAAGATGAAGGCAGGTTTTCACTGCTATTTATTTATTTATTTATTTATTTATTTATTTATTTATCGTTTACTGCTCCAGTCAATGAAAGGAAAACTTGACTGAGGCCCCAGGGCCTTGGGGCTCGGGCTGGAGGCCGCCCCCCAGCCCCCCAGCCAAGGAAGAGAGGGAGCAGGGGCCTTATTTGACCTTCTTATTGGGGCCAGGTTACTGGCGTGGGGCCAGGTTTCTGGAGGCCGGGGGACAGCGCCCGGTGCGGGGGAGCGTCACACTTGGGCCGATCATCTTGTCGCAGTCGTGTTTCTGGGCCAGCGAGGGGAGGGAAGGCCCCATGAGGCCACCTAGCTGGCGAAACACCACGTGCAGGGTAGACTCTCTCTGGCTATTGTAATCTGACACCGCAAAAATCCGAAGCTGCGGGGCGCCTGGGTGGCTCAGTGGGTTAAAGCCTCTGCCTTGGCTCAGGTCAGGATCTCAGGGTCCGGGAATCGAGCCCCACATGGGGTTCTCTGCTCAGTGGGGAGCCTGCTTCCTCCTCTCTCTCTCTGCCTCCCTCTCTGCTTACTTATGATCTCTCTCTATCAAATAAATAAATAAATAAAATCTTTAAAAAAAAAAAATCCGAAGCTGCTGGGTGGGCGGGATGCCCTCCTTGCCTTGCATTTTGGCTTTGACCTTCTTAGTGGTGCCGCTGGGGTCCACCTCGAGGGGACTGTCTTGCCGGCTAGGGTCTGCACAAAGGTCTGCAACTCTGAGTTTGCTGCAAGGCCACCTCCTTGAAGAGGAGGAATCTTTTTTCACTTTTTAAAAAATAGGGACACCTGGGTGGCTCAGTCATTCGGCGTCTGCCTTTTTAGCTCAGGTCATGATCCCAGAGTCCTGAGATCTGGTCCCATACTGGGCTCCCTGCTCAGGTGGGAGCCTACTTTTCACTCTGCCTGCTGCTCCCCCTGCTTGTGCTCATGCACTCTTTCTCTGACAAATAAATAAATAATCTTTACACACACACACACACACACACACACACACAATGTGTTTTCTTTGTTTCCCTTCAAGTTCATGTAGTGTTCATCTTGATGTTATATAAACTGCATTACCAAACTAGAATACAAGCTTTTAAATACAATTTAAAAGTTTAGGGACGCCTGGGTGGCTCAGTTGGTTGGACGACTGCCTTCGGCTCGGGTCATGATCCCGGAGTCCCGGGATCGAGTCCCGCATCGGGCTCCCAGCTCCATGGGGAGTCTGCTTCTCCCTCTGACCTTCTCCTTGCTCATGCTCTCTCTCGCTGTCTCTCTCTCAAATAAATAAATAAAATCTTAAAAAAAAAAAAAGTTTAGTGGGTATTTCATGCAATAAAAAAAGATGGCATAGAAAGTTCCTTTTGGTTTTAAAGTCTTATACAAAAACTTTCTCATACATACACAAGAAGTGTTTCCTTTTTGCCTTCACATACTTTAGTGTAAGACATTACTGCAAAATCACATGACTCCAGGGCAAACACTAGGTCACAGAGCAGGATGATGGGCATTGTAAGGAACTGCTCTCTTCCTGTGCGAGAAGCCGCTCCTGTGCTGCCAGTTTCCTAGGAGGAAGTGGAAGGCTTTGGCAAAGATTGTCATTCATCTCCAAGGCCAAGTCTACAATGATTGTTTTGGTTTTTTTTTTTAAATTTTTAAAGATTCCATTTATTTATTTGACAGAGACAGACAGAGTGGGAGAGGGAACACAAGCAGGGGAGGTGGGAGAGAGAGAAGCAGGCTTCCCACCGAGCAGGGAGCCCGCTGTGGGGCTCGATCCCAGGATGCTGGGATCATGACCTGAGCTGAAGGCAGACACTTAACGACTGAGCCACCCAGGGGCTCCTAAAATGACTGTTTAGGATGTCATCACAAAAGCAACATAGCCTGGAGAGCTGTTTCAAATGTTCTTATAACTGAACTTTGGGAAAGCTCACTTTGTAAAGAGGTGCAAGAAAGCCAAACACACAGGCACCCAAAGTAGGCATATCTCCAAAGAACAACAGAGATGTTCCCAATCTGTTTGCCAGAAAGTTTAGGCACCCCTTGGCTTATCTGTGTATATGTGTTCCGCTTCTCAGAGGTGGAAGAGGGAAGGCTGTCCTCTGATCAGGAGAATACTATGCTTAATGCTCCCCAAGGCATTTTTCCAGGCAGGATCAAACTGGAAAGAAAAGGAATTCAGGAAGCAAACCCAAGAATTTTGTCACAGTCAAGAATTATCAGTCATCCAAGAATGTGGAAAAACTGCTAGAAGCAGCTTCTTTTCTAGAAGAGCAATGTAAGCCAGTGTATCTGCCCCCTGCATTGCCCAGAGTTCATAGTCAGATCTGCATTTGTGTTCTTAAAAAATTTAGTGTTTTTCCAGCAGAGAAATAATGTCATCACTGATCAAAATTGCTACCTCCCCTCTTGAACCTCTCTGTGTATCATGTATGATACTGATGTTCAAGAGTGCACCATAAAATTTGTCATAAAACATCACCACCAGGGACTCACCATGTACAATGGGAACCCTCCACCACCACCACTTCTCCAGCAGCTGAGCTCCAAGGGGGCCGCCATCTTGCTGGGCCTGAACTTCGCCACTCTTAAGTCTCTTTCAATCAATAGAATGGCCACTCTTTCTTTGTTATTGGTTTCATTTTGGTTTTGTTTTATGCAATTTATTTATCGAAGAAACTGGGTGCTTTGGCATGTGGGATCTCCCACATTACGGATTTGGATTTGTAATTTTGTGATGTCATTTAACGTATTTTTCTATCCTCTGTATTCTTTATAAACTGATACCTGCATCTAGAGGCTTGATGATTTTTGTTTTTGTCATGAGTACTTGGTAAGTGGTGCTACAGGTTCTACCACATCAGGTCAGGAGGCTCAGTCAGCTTGTAATGAGGTTGAAATTAATCAGTGAGGTCAGGAGTTTCCAGCCTCCTTTAAAGTTTGTCATCAACTTCCACCCAAAACTTTTATTTTATTTTAATTTTTTAAAGGTTTTATTTATTTATTTGACAGAGAGAGAGAGAGCACAAGCAGGGGGAGCTGCAGGCAGAGTGAGAAGCAGGCTGCCTGCTGAGCAAGGAGCCTGATGTGGGATTTGACCCCAGGACCTTGGGATTACAACCTGAGCCTAAGGCAGATGCTTAACTGACTGAGCCACCCACGTGTCCCCCATCCACAACTTTTAATTATAATTTTTTTTAAAGATTTTATTTATTTATTTGACAGAGAGAGATCACAAGTAGGCAGAGAGGCAGGCAGAGAGAGAGAGAGGGAAGCAGGCTCCCTGCTGAGCAGTGAGCCCAATGTGGGACTCGATCCCAGGACCCCGAGATCATGACCTGAGCCAAAGGCAGTGGCTTAACCCACTGAGCCACCCAGGCGCCCCACACAACTTTTAATTATAATTGATGATCATTGCCTAGATCCATTATTTCATAAAGGAGTGTGAAACAGAAAAAAAAATTTTTTTCTGTTTCCACTTTTTTTTTTTAATTTATTAGCTGTGGTTTTTCTATAAATTACTTTCTCTTATCATTGATTCCAATAGCCTAAAATACAAGATATTCAGGAGAGGCCCCTTTTTCCTTCCCTTAAAAAAAAAAAAATCTGGGGCACCTGGGTGGCTCAGTGGGTTAAAGCCTCTGCCTTCGGCTCAGGTCGTGATCCCAGGGTCCTGGGATTAAGCCTCGAATTGGGGGGCCTGCTTCCTCCTCTGTCTCTCTTGTCTCTCTGCCTACTTGTGATCTCTGTCTGTCAAATAAATAAATAAATAAAAATCTTTAAAAAAAATCAACTTTTGGAATAATGAGATCATACTCTAGCCATGTCCAGGGGTGGTCGATGAGTCATTACATGGTCATATGTATCATGAGGTTTTGGAGTTTTTTAAGCCGCTACATTTTGTGGTGCGCTTGTTGCACAGCAGTAGGTATTCAAGACAGTGAGTCGCAAAGGATTAGCATGTAACGATGAGGTTTCGAAAAATTGTTATTATGAACTCATGGACGGTTATATATTCCATGTGTTTCATTCTTTGTAGTCAATATTTTTCTCTCTCTCTCTCTTTTTAAGATTTTGTTTATTTGAGAGAGAGAATGAGAGAGAGAGAGCATGAGGTGGGGCAGAGGGAGAAGCAAACTCCCCACTGAGCAGGGAGCCTGATGTGGGGCTTGATCCCAGGACCACAGGACTATGACCTGAGCTGAAGGCAGACACTTTTTTTTGCAGAGAGAGAGAGAGAGAGAGAGAGAGAAGCAGGCTCCCTGCTGAGCAGAGAGCCCGATGCAGGACTCGATCCCAGGACCCTGAGATCATGACCTAAGCCGAAGGCAGCGTCTTAACCCACTGAGCCACCCAGGTGCCCCTCAAGGCAGACACTTAACCAACTGATCCACCCAGGCACCCTGCATTTATTTTTCTATAATTTTCCCATTTTTCTACTGGGTTGTTAGACAAGGATTTGAATTTCTTTTTAATATTTAGAAAATTTGCATATTGAGATATTGGCCTTTGAGATATTGTTACAATTTTGTCATTTGTTACATTTTTTAATTTAACTTTTGACATTGCTGATGGTGTTTTGGGCAGGCATTTAATTTTTTTTAAATTTTAGATAGATAAATTTATCCATTTTCCTTTATTGATTCCAGGTATAGAATCACAGTTAAGAAAGTTGTCCTCCTTCTTACGTCATAAAGAAACTGACTTATACTTTCCTCAAAAATTTGTATGACTCAATTTTTTTTCATTTAGGTATCTGATCCATTTGGAACTTATCCTAGTATAAGGTATGAGGAATGAATCCAGTTTTATTTTTATCCACATGGCTATCAGAGGATAAACCGTTTGTTTATCAAACATTAAATTTCCATATGCCTTTGGAGTCTATCTTTGGATTTTATATTCTCTTCCCTTAGTCATCTGTCTACTTATGCACCAATAGCATAATGTTTTAATTACAGGGGCTTTATAAATGTTTCAACGTATGGATAATTTCCCCATTGCTATTTTTAGGGGGCAAGGGCAAGGGAGAGATTTTTTTTTTTAATGGGAAATGCCACTTAGATTTTTTTAAAATTTATTTGACAGAGATGGAGAGATCACAAGTAGTCAGAGAGGCAGGCAGAGAGAGGGGGAAGTAGGCTCCCTGCTGAGCAGAGAGCCCGATGTGGGGCTCAATCCCAGGACCCTGAGATCATGACCTGAGCAGAAGGCAGAGGCTTAGCCCCCTGAGCCACCGAGGTGCCCCGATTCCTGGCTAGTCTTGTATTTATTTTTCAAAATAACTAATAATCAACTTGTGTGGCTCCAGGAAAAAAAAAATTAGTAACTTGGATATTTTTATTGGGATCACATTAAATTTGTAAATTTTAACTTGAAGAAAATTGGTATCTTCTGGTATTGATTCTTCTGATCAAAAATAAGGCATCTTTTTCCATTTGTTCAAGTCTACTTTTTGTCCTGTAAGATTGTTTTACGGTTTTTCTCATGTCGGTTTTACACAGTTTTCTTTAAATTTGCGCCTACATTTGTCCCTACATTTATTTTGCTTATGCTATTGTAAATGGGATCTGAGACTTTCTTTTCCATTATTTCTTCCGAGCGGTTACTGTTGTTACTGTTTCTTCCAAGTGGTTATGAAAACTATTTCTGTATGTAATTTTTTATCTTGTTACTTTGCAAAATGCTTTTACTATTCATAGGAGGTCCTCATTCATTATAAGCTTCCTCAAACATATCATCTGCACATGTATGTAATCTTATCTCTTCTTTTTAAATTCTTATGCCTCTAATTGCCTTTTCTTGTATTAAAATAGTGGCCATCCTCTTCTTGTTTCCGATTTTTGCAATGAGTTCCAAGCCAATTATCTGATACGAACTGAGTGTTCAACAATTCAGTTCAGTTCTGACAATAACTACCCACAGGGGGTCTGTGAAGACCCCCACAGGGAAAGGTTCTCAGTTCCACAAGACTGGCCCCATGGGGGATGTTGGTTGAAAATCCTTAAGCCATTAGTACTTCTGCCTTGCTGGCTACAAACTGGGGTCCTCATACAACCTCCTCAGGTTGGTAATTCACTATTGACAATTACAATTTTATTATAAAGGATACTAATGAACAGCTAAATGAGATGTACATGAGTAAGATCTCGAGGCAACTTAGTCTGTGGCCTACCTTGGGCCACAGAGTTTCCATGCCCTCTCCTTACAGAATCTGAGACGGCTGCCCTCTGAGCCCATCAAGGTGTTCACCAAATGGGGAAGTTCCCTTGTGCTCCAGGATTATTAAATCATTGTCTTCATGAATGAACTCTATCCCCAGTCCCTCTCCCTTTCCCCAAGGTTGGTATGTGTGTGTGTTGTGTGGGAGGTTGTTGAGATTTCCAACCCTCCAATAGCATGGTTGGTTCCTCTAGCCTTAGCCACCATCCTGAAGCAATCAGATCCCTCTGCCCATGAATCATTGCCATGAATCATTTTATTAGCATGAACTTGAGTATTGAGTTGATAAAGTATTGAGTTTATAAACTCAAGTATCAAGGAACTCATGAGTAACAAGACATTCCTATCATTCGGGAAATTTCAAGGTATTTTTTTTTTAGCTTTTATTTATTTATTTGACAGAGATCACAAGCAGGCAGAGAGGCAGGCAGAGAGAGAGGGGGAAGCAAAGATGCGGGGCTCGATCCCAGAACCCTGGGATCATGACCTGAGCAGAAGGCAGAGGCTTAACCCACTGAGCCACCCAGGTGCCCCAATTTCAAGGGTTTTTGAAGCTCCGTGCCAGGAACCTGGAACAAAAACCCAAATTTATTTTTTATTATATCACAAACAGGAAAGACTCTAGAGTTTGCCCATTAATATTAATGCTATATTTGGGGTCGAGATATGTAATGGAAATATCCCTCAATTTCTATTTCATTGAGTCTTTAACATATATGGGCTTTGAATTTGTCAAATGCCTTTTCAGGGTCTGTGGAGGTTATCTGTTCATTTTTTCCTTACGTGTATAAATTTGATACATTATGTTAACAGATTTCCTATTATTAAATTATCTTTGTATTCCTGAAATAAACCCCACTTGGTTATGTATTTATTTAATTTGCTGGGTTATGATTGCTAATACTTTATCTGTTTTATTCATTTACTATCAATATTATACTTTGTTTCACAAAAAAGAAATTAGAAGTATTTCTTCATCTTCTATGCTCCAGAATTGTTGAAGCAACATTCAGATGACCTTTGCTTTAAAGATTTAGTATAAATCCTCTGTGAAGCCATCTTGGTCTGATACTTTTTTTGTTGGGTTTCTGTTTTACAAAATTGCATTTCTACATAATTCTATCTGTTGAGACTTTATGTCTCTACTGGGTTCAACTTTGGTAAATTTTATTTACTTCGAAAGTTATCTATTTCTTTGAGATTTTCATATTTATTTGTATAAAATCATACAAATTAGTAGGCTATGTTTTGGGGCCACATATCCCTTATCCTTTAGCTTGTATATTTGTTCTTTCTCTCAAGAAAAAGTTGTCTACTAGTTTCTGTACAGTATTAGTGTTTTCAAACATTAAGTCTTCTTATGTATGTACTATTTTTGCTCTGTTTCTGTTTTTTAATTCACTAAATTTTCACTCTTATCTTAATAATTCCTTCCTTATACTTTCCTTTGAGCTTTTTCTAGCCAATGTTTCATTTATTTACCTTCATTTCATTGACATACATATCTACTGTAAGAATTTTCCTCTGATAATGATTTTTACTGTAGATCATTTATTCTGATGGGATGATTTCATTATTAATGTAGTATTTCCAAGAAATCCTATTTTTTTCATTTTCCTTTTTCTGCAGGAATCACTTAAAAGTATGTGCATTAAAAAAAAAATCCAAGTGGAAGAAATTTGGTTATTAGCACTATCAGTTTCTAACATTGTAGTTAGACAGCACTGTTTGTGTTATTTGCATTTTATTACAGTTTTTCTTTATGGCCTGAGATATCCATATGGACATTCCAAGTGCATGTCAAAGAGAGGTATATTCTCTAATATTGGGATTCAGAGTCTGATGTGTATTTGTAAGAGTTACCATATTGATTATGTTGTTAGGTCAATGCAATTCATAGAAGCTGGTCTACTGTGTCACTATAAGCTCACAATAGTTCAGCTGATCTCCCCACTTCGGTAGCAAGACTTTCTTCATGAAGGAAGTGATGCATTGATTTATATTCTGGGGCAAGCTTCCAATCTCACTGCATCTGGTAAGCACAGTTCATGAACTGGCACCCACCTCTAACCACATTTTCAGTAGCGCTGGATTAGGTTTCCTAAATCCTTATTCATTTTGGTTTTGTCCACTTGATTTGTCTTCAACTGAGAGTAAAGTGTTGAACTTTCCTCTTGTTGATGTGTTTCTAGTTCATCTACATCTCCTGTAGTTTTTACTGTCCAAAAGTTGATTGCTGTGTTATAAAGCAGATATCTACCTCCATTGTTAATTTAGCCAGTAGAATTATAAGAAGCCCTTCTTTTCCTTTTTAATGCTTCTTGGTCAGAATTCTACCTTGACAGATAGACATGAACCTTGCATTTTCTGTGTTTTATATTTTGCCTAGTATATATGTGTCTGTCCATCCTTTTATTTTTAAACAGTCTCAGTCTCTTTGTTTTTGGTGTGTCTAATATGTAATAGGGTTAGACTTTGCTTGGTTTGATGATTTGAAAATACTTTCATTTGATATATGAGTTTGCCTCATTTATATTATTGATAAAGATCAACATGTTTTTGTTTTTTTTTTTCAATTTAAAATATCTCACAATATGGTCACCTGTTTTTTTTTCCTCTCTCCTTTTCTTTTGAGCTTCAAAAACTATTTCTTTTGGATAAGGAGTTCTATATTTTGTTCTAATTGTTACTTTCATAATAATACCTTTGCAAAATACCAGTTCCTTCCTGTTTTAGGTAATAGTCCACTGGTCCCTACTTTGAGCAATATTAAAATTAACAAGTTACAACTTCTTCACCTTCTGCTTCTTCTCCCTGAAATTTAGTTAAAGCAATATATTATTATTCACTCTTAATAACTATAAGGCAATTGATGAGCTTATCCTGTTTTTCATATATTCTCCCTTTCCCCATTTTTAAAAAAAATTTAAAAATTTTTTTCCTTTCCCCCATTTTTTTTTTTTTTTTTTTTTTTT
>NW_019154093.1:14337119-14520779 GCF_002288905.1 Enhydra lutris kenyoni
TTCCATTTCTTTGTGTCTTCCTCAATTTCTTTCATGAGTACTTTATAATTTTCTGTGTATAGATTCTTAGTCTCTTTGGTTAGGTTTCATTCCTGGTCTTGATGCAAGTTCTTTGCCTGACATGGTTCTTCCAACCTCTGGTGTAGCTTGCCTTTCCCACCCTCCAGCTCTGCCCCCATGTGCCCTGACCAGGGAGCAGAATGTTCAGCCTTTTCTTATTTCCTTAAATTGTTTACATAAGGTGAGAATTTTCTCTTTTTTTAAAAAATATTTTATTTATTTATTTGACAGACAGAGGTCACAAGTAGATAGATGCAGCGGGGAAGCAGGCTCCCTGCTGAGCAGAGAGCCCGATGTGGGGCTCAATCCCAGGACTCTGGGATCATGACCTGAGCCGAAGGCAGAGGCTTAACCCACTGAGCCACCCAGGCACCCCAGAGAATTATCTATTTTTCAAAGCATTCCCCTCTTACGTTCTGATATTGTGCCATTTTCATAATTTGAATTGAGAAAAATTTCAATTTCTTATATGCTCTAAAGTCAATTTGAATAAATGAGGAAACTTCTGTTCCTTGAAGGTCAACTAGAACTTTTCTCTTTGTAATTTTCAGCCTGCTACCTTTTAAAATTGTAGCTCAATAACAATATTTTGAGTTTTTCTTGCTTACTGCTCTATTTAGTCTCCTAATTCTTCTTGGAACAATTTTGGCTGCTTGTTTTTATTAGAAAACATAACTAAAAATTATGCCTTTAACTGATAAACAAGTTGATATCAGAATAGTCATGAATTTGTATTTATTTTTGGACAGTAAAAACCCAGCCAATATCAAAGGCAGCCCAGGGCCTGCTACTAATAGATTACCACCTGAATGAAAGTTGCACGGAAGGCAAAGCCTTGGGGAACCAAATGGCCTCTGTACAGAGCAGCATGAGGGCAGGGGGCTTTGGGAACTGCAGTGAAGAGGGGTTTCTTTCTGGACAGAGTAAAGAAAAAGAATGTCAATCTCAATATCCTGAAATTTTGGCTCAAGACAAGTCCCAAACCATCGACTTTATAAGTCTATGATAAAAATAACTTATCTCTTGCAGTCATGGGGCTGAGTATAATTGAAAATCAAATCTAAAGTGTGATATCAAGGGACGCCTGGGTGGCTCCATCACTTAAGCGTCTGCCTTTGGCTCAGGTCATGATCCCAGGGTCCTGGGATCGGTCAGGCTCCCCACTCAGCAGGAAGCCTGCTTCTCCCTCTCCTACTTCCCCTCCTTGTGTTCCCTCTCTCTCTGTCAGATAAATAAGCAAAATCCTTAAAAAAAAAAAAAAAAAAAAAAAAAGAGAGAGAAAGAAAAGAAAAACTTAAAAAAAAATGAAGCGTGATACTGAGAATTGTAGTATAATATCAGGTAAAATGACAGCCTTGCCATGTCCCTTATGTGAATATTAGAGCACTGATCAGAAAAGAAAGCATTCAGATGACTTGGAGCATCCAAAATTTTACCCCCTTGAACCTCCCTTGCTGGCAGAAGTTCCTCTTTCTTCCTCTGTTGAGGTTAATGAGTGACTCCTGACCATCCCTGTCAGCAGGCGGGAACTGTGACATAATTTCTGTCAAAGCCTTCTATTGACACCTTCTGGTAAATCAAGAATGCACCAGGGGACGCCTGAGTGGTATGGTCCACTAAGCGTCTGACTCTTGGTTTCCGCTCACGGCATGATCTCAGGGTCATGAGATCGAGCCGGCGTCAAGCTCTGCACTCGGCACTGATTCTGCTTGAGATCTCTCTCCCTCTCCCTCTGCTCCTCCCGCTGTGCTCTTTCTTTCTCTAAAATTAAAAAAAAGAAAAAAAAAAAGAATGTGCCAGGATCACAGCATCCTAGATTCAATGAAATAAAGCAAACCCTGTGGAAATAGACGGCAGGGGTGTGTCTGGAGGAAGTGCCTGTCTTACATACATGTTACCTCGCCTTACACCCTCCTACCATATTCAAGGGGCAGAAGACCATCTCATTGGTTCACATTAAAAAATAATTAAAAATTCACATAACATAACATTAACTATTTTAACCTGAACAATTCAGTGGTGCTTTGTACATTCAAAATGTGTTTTCTTCACATTTTAACATCTCTGACATGAAATTCTTCTTACAATTAATGGTATATTATGGCTGAACTACTAGCGCTTTTAAAAATTCTTCATGGTGGTATATAAATGAAGGTGTGCTTTGCAGTTGATGGTGACTTCGATTAGTGGAAATGTGGTACTTGGTGGTTTTCTTGGATTTTTGAGGAGTATACATTATATTTGGGTATCTGGCTCCCCACTCATTTACTGAGTCACCTGAAAGGCTGTCTGCTTTGAGAGGAATCCAGAACAAAGGAAAACTGCCCAGTTGGTCAAGGCTGCCAAGTAAATAGACAGGCCACTTGGTCTCCATGACCCCCCCGCCCCAGATCCGATCATGTTCATGTCCCATGTTGATGGAGTCTGTAGCAAGCCCAGGAGGAACAATGCAGAAGAAGCCCCTGGGATTTAGGAAGAAAGCTGTGCCCTGTTTGGCAAATAACTGATCTTCCTTTGAGAAAGAGCTTTATCTTATGTTGGGGCCCTGATAGAGACTGACTGCTTATCCATGGGACAACCAGGTGACCTTGCAAACTGAACTGCCCAACACAGCTTGCAAGCTATTGGGTCCACTATAATGTCTGCAGTGTCCAATAGCACTCATCATCAAGAAGAAAGGATACACATGTGGCCAGGCCTAAGCTTGTTCTTTTTTGCTACCCATCCAACACCTATGGTCTCAAGAGGCAGAGGTTGTCCAAATGGATGAAAAAGAATAAAACTCAAACATGTGTAACAGAAGCACTTAAAATGTAAAAATACCAAAAAGATGAAAGAAAATGGAAGGAAAAATATATACCATGCAAACAGCAAGCTTGTGAAAGCTGGAGTCACTCTTACTATCAACTGAAGTATACTTTAAGACAAAGACTATTGCCAGAGATAAAGATAGATATATAACAATAATTAATGGGTCAATTCACCAGGAAGCTATAATAATTATAATAATAACAGAGCTTCAAAATATATGGAACAAAAATGGACAGAATTAAAGGAAGAAACAGATGATTCCACAATCATAGTTGGAGATTTTAAACCCCCTTCAGCAATTGATATAATAGACCAAAAAAAAAAATCAATAAAGGAGATTATATGAACAATACTGTCAATCATATTGACCTAATTGGTATTTCTAGAACTCCATACCAAACTGTGGGACACACATTTTTTTCAAGTGTACCTGGTATATTCACCAGTGGACCATATGCAGGGCCATAAAAGGGCTCTCAGTAAATTTAATAAATTCTCAATAAATTTAAAAGAATTGAAATGATATAGAACATGTTCTCTGGCCACAGTGAAATTAAATTAGATATCAATGATCATCAGATACCTAGAAAACTCTCAAACATTTAAAAATATAGTGAGCCACATAGTTCTAAATAACCCACGGATCAAAGAAGCAATCACAGGGAAATTAGAATGATAATGAAAACGTAACATAATTTGCAGGATGCAGCGAAAGCAGTGATTATGGTGAAACTTAGAGCATTAAGTGTTTATAATGGAAAAGAAGGAAGATCTACATACCCCTTACATTTTAGTATGGGATGCTGACTTGCATCTCTACCTTGATGGCGTAGGGGATAGAATAATTCTCAGCTCATGTTCGGGAGTTCAAGTCTCATACTTAGTGTCTCATGGTCAGGCATTCAGTTTCTACTGGGTCCAGCTGTAAGCCAGAAACTGCTTTTCAAGTGATGGCTGCTTGTTTGCAGCCTGGGTGTTTGTGCTATGACTCTCCCCTTGGGACTGCCTGCAGGTATGTATAAGATCCTTGTCACACACAGAATCTTCCCAGACCATCAGGTCTGCTGGCTAATCAGGCCAAATTGCTAACACAGCTCGCACTGCAACCTGGACCTACTGGGGAACCCCTTTTTGAGCCAGACCCCTCTCTGACCTTACAGGTTACCCGGTAAATGGGTCAATGCAGCAGGCCCGGATCTTGGACATGCGGCCTCCAACCCCAAAGAAGACCACTGAGCTTTGTAACGCTTTCTTTGAGGTGGGTGGTACAAGGTGCAAGGTCTTGCCTCTGACTTTGATTTTTATTTATTTGGTTAATTTAGAAAAGCAAGAGAATTGAGTTGCAAAGAAGTTTTATAAGGGACTCCAGACTTTAGAAGGAAGGAGTGGGGCGCCTGGGTGGCTCAGTGGGTTAAGCCGCTGCCTTCAGCTCAGGTCATGATCTCAGGGTCCTGGGATCGAGTCCCGCATCGGGCTCTCTGCTCAGCAGGGAGCCTGCTTCCCTCTCTCTCTCTCTCTGCCTGCCTCTCTGTCTACTTGTGATCTCTCTCTGTCAAATAAACAAATAAAATCTTTAAAAAAAAAAAAAAAGAATAGAAGGAAGGAGTGGCTCGCCAAAGATAAACATGTATTTAAAAGAAAAATATCTCAGGGCACCTGGGCGGCTCAGTGGGTTAAGCCTCTACCTTCAGCTCCAGTCATGATCTCAGGGTCCTGGGATTGAGCCCTGAATTGGGCTCTCTGCTCCTCGGGGAGCCTGCTTCCCCCTCTCTCTCTGCCTGCCTCTCTGCCTATTTGTGATCTCTGTCTGTCGAATAAATAAATAAAATCTTTAAAAAAAGAAAAAAATGAAAAATATCTCAGTTCAAGCTGTTCCAGCAGAACTCCTACAGACTGGGTGGCTTAAACAATAGAAACTTATTGGATCATGGTTCTGGCAGCTGGGAAGACGGCTCTGCGAAGGAAAAAAAAAAGAAAAGAAAAAAAAAAGGAGCCACATGGCATAAGATAATCAGGAGGTGAGGGTGGGGTGAGGGGGGTGAGGGCAGGAGCCAGGAATCCACTCTGGAAAGTTGGTAACTGTCAATAGGACACTGGCAGGGGAAGAAGAGAGATGTATGCGAGAGAGAGAATTCCAGGGGCCCCTGGATGTCTCAGTTAGTTAAGCGACTGCCTTCGGCTCAGGTCATGACCCTGGAGTCCGGGATTGAGTTCCACATCAGACTCCCTGCTCGGCAGGGAGTCTGCTCCTCCCACTAACCTCTCCTCTCAGGCTCTCTCTCTCGTTCTCTCTCAAATAAATAAATAGAATCTTTTAAAAAGAAAGAGAGAGAATTCCAGAAAGGTTGAAATGGGGGGCGGTACAGAACACCCAAGAGACCCTGAAGTAGGCGGAGGTGAGGGGACCAACAGCAAGCTTTTCCTCTGTGGCGGATGGGGGAGGAGTGTCTACTGGGCTGCATGTCTGGAGACTCAGTGCTGGGGGTTGGTAGCAGCCCAGAGAGCCCCCCAAGAAGGCCTTGCCCCACTCTCAGACAACTGGCTGCTGGCGCGCCTATGTCCTTCAGTCGTTCCCGGAAAAGGGCTTCATCCTTCTTGATCCCCAAACTAATCAGGGCCCACACAAGCCTCCTCAAAGCCCCTACCCCCAGCTTCTTGCCCTGGACTTCCTGATCCCAGCCAGCTCCCTATGGGCTTTTCCCACAGGGGCTCCACCTGGAAGTCTCGGGGCCTTGGGGAGGGGCCATCTTGATCGGGGCCAATCAGAAGCTCCCCTCCATTTACTTGTTTCTTCTTATTGAGGAATAACTTTCCCAGTCTATTTCTTAAGATAAAGTGCCCAAGATCCCTGCTGGAGGCAGCGATGGCGTTTGTCATTACTGCTGTATACTCAGGACTAGCGCAAGGCTTGGCATAGAGTGCTGGGCTTCTTCCTCTTTTAAAAAAAAATTTATTTGCCTAACCTCTACACCCAACCTGGGGCTCGAACTCATGACCCAGAGATCATAAGTCGCATGCTTCACTGACTGAGGCAACCAGGCACCCCAAGAGCCACACTTCTTTTTTTTTTTTTTTTTAAGATTTTATTTATTTATTTGACAGAGAGAGATCACAAGTAGGCAGAAGCAGGCAGAGAGAGAAGAGGAAGCAGGCTCCCTGCGGAGCAGACAGCCCCATGTGGGGCTTGATCCCAGGACTCTGGGATCATGACCTGGGCGGAAGGCAGAGGCTTTAACCCACTGAGCCACCCAGGCGCCCCAACTGCCACACTTCTAAGTGACTACAGTAAGTGCTAAACAATTTGTTGAGTGAACTAATGATCAAAATCGCATCATTTGACATTCTCATCAACCCGGTAGGCTGGAGTCTAGGGCAGAAGTACTCTTGCCGAGAATGGGTATCACAACTATTATTTTACAGTTTTCACCTATCCAATAAGGCAAACACTGATACCTCATTATCGTTTTCAATTTCTCCATTTCCTTTCGTCAATTTACTTCTCATTTCATTTCACTTCTTTCATCAGATGATGCTGCCTGTTTACCTGTACATGTATTGGCTGTAGCACTTTTTCTGGAGCTTTCCTAATCACGCTCTTTGCCCATTTTGAAAAGTGGGAAATCTGTCCTTGTTCGTTAGAAGTTGTTCCTGATAATTAAGCTGAGCAAGACCAGGTCAGAGTGAGAGGCTCTGGATCTTGAGCACAGCACGTACAGATTGCCTCCCCTTTCCCACAGTTTCTAAGGAGCCTCATGCATATAAAGCCTGTGGGCACCTTGTGCGGGGAGAGCTCCGGGGATGAGGAGATCTGCTGCCGCTGCTAAGGAAAGCATAGTTTTGGTGAGGAGCAGGGTGGAGGGTGAGGAGGTAGAGGGGAGAGGGAGAAGGGAGAAGAAGCAAGGAAGGGAAGAGCAAGGCCCGGTCCTTGGGAGCCCCAGTCTACTATTTCTGGGCCCAGATGTGAATAGACAAGCTGAGGAGGGATGGGCTTCTGGGCCCTTCTAAAATTCTGTTTTCTGTATCCACATGCAATCATGCATGTTCCTAATTCCAGGGGATGCTACCACTGCCTCCCACCTGGTTCTTCTCCTCCAGCTCTCATGGCCACTCCCACATGCCTTTCAGTGGCTTCATACTGCTCTTAGAGATAAGCAAAAATTCCTTTAAGGTTGGCTCTGCAGCCCCAGAGTGTGCTGGCCTGAAGTCCCTCTTCCTGGCTCCGCAATAGGTCACTGTAGTGAAGAGTCTCTCCAGAAGTGATGTTGTGTTCCCACAGAGGATCTGATGGGTGTTGCAGAACAAGCCCCTCTCCGGGTGGACCCTGGAACTGTTGCCACTTGCAGTCTGGTTGAGGAAGTGTGGGCAGTGGCTCCTCGGATGGGTCGAGGGAGGCATCCTTCTCTTGTCCACTTTACCCAATCCCTGGACTCAGTTTTCCCAAGGGAAGAGAAGCTCTGGACCATGCATTTGGGGAATTTCCCAATGACGGCAGCTACAGTGGTACACTCCAAGGATGAGGATAGAATCTAGACTGTGGCCAAGAAAAGATACCATCTAATTGCTCATTGGGTAAAACCCAAACTCTTTACCATGGCCCTCTATACCTACCTCTGATCTCAAGTCTTCCTATTCTCCCCCTCCTCACTCACCACTGGCCACACTGGCCTTTTTTCTTTATGTGCCTTTAATATGGAGAGTTCCTTCCATCTTAGGGATTTTGTGCTTATTATTCCTCCTGTCTGAAACATTCTTTCCCCACGTAGTCTGTGGCTGCTTCCATCATTTAAGCCTCAGCTCAGATTTCAGGGAAGGTTTCCCTGACCACACTACGTAAAGTAGTCCCCTATCCTATTACCCTATTTTATTTTTTTCATACTTCTTGTCACCATAAAAACTAACATTGTTTTATTGCTGAGTTTCTCGTTTTCCACCAAGGGACATTTGTATCTCATTCACCTACTGCATCCCCAGAGCCTAGAACAATGCCTGATACATACCTACATTTATGTATCATGATCCTCATAGAAATAAATCTATCAGGGGAGGGGCACCTGGGTGGCTCTGTTGACTAAGTATCCGACTCTTGATTTCAGCTCAGGTCATGATCTCAGGGGTGTGAGACTGAGCCAGCATTGGGTTCTGCACTGGGCATGGAGCCTGCTTAAGATTCTCTCTCTCCTTCTCCCCTTGCTCCCCCACCCCATACCCCCACTCATATGTGCTCGCTCTTTCTCAAAAAGAAAACAAAAACAATAAATTTCAAAAAAAAGTCTATCAGCAGAGATAGCTATAAAACAAATAATTACACAACTAACTACAAGTAGAGTCAAGTGTTTGAGGCACAGGTGCAGGGCTCTTTCCCATTGCTCTGTCCTGTTCTGGCTCCAAGGACCATTCCTTTACCCTGAGGGCAATTTCTGCACGAGACCCTGGCTTTGCCTAGAAACTAGAACCCAGAGGATTCACCCAGAAATCAGGTCTCTGGAAAAGCGCAAGATTTCTACCTCCAGATCCAGTTCTTCAAAGTTTTGGGATCTAGGTAGGCTGGCAGCTGCAGCTGCTGCGTCCCTGTCCCCTCCAAGCCAGAGCAGGCTACAACGTTGATTGCTAAGTTGTGCAGGCTCTGTACTCCTCAAGTCCCTGCTTGGTTCTTTGGCAGCCTGGGGTCTAGTTTCCTCAGGGCCTTGCCAAGCCCTCACTCCATGCTCAATGGCTACGTGTCTTCCATGTTTGTGGGAAGGTATGCAGAGACTGAAGTTGGGAGCTGCTTTCCCTGTGCCTTCTGCGCTTCCTCAGGACCTCCTGTTCCAGACGTTTCTCTCTCCAGGGAGATTAATAAATTTCTTCCTTTAAGAGAGACTTCTTCTGGCTGCTCCCTGCTCGGGGCTGTGTTCTTGGGCCTCTTTGTAACCCACACTAGCGCTGTTCGCTCCCAGGCCAGTTTAGTTCCAGGAAAGCCCCATGGGAGGGTGAGCTCCCTCAGAGAAGCTGTGAGGGTGCAGGCCTCACTCCAACTTGGCAGCCATCCTGGGATGCTCCGCTTTGACTAGTTCATCTCTTCACCTCCGACGCTTAGCACAGTGCCTGGCACACACTTAACATTTAATGAACAGAGGCCGTTAATACTACTAATTCATTTAATAAAAAAATTAAACGTGCCAGGCAATTTGCTAACGTTTTGCACGGATTATCGGTCCTTCACTTAAGCAGGTGCCATTACAATTTCCATTTCATAAATGAAACGGCCTCAGAGGAATTAAGCGACTTGCAAAACTCTGCGCTGTTTTTATTGCCCGAGATGCAACAAAGCAACGTAGAGCGGAAATGCCAGAAAGCAAGCAGCACCCGAACGTCGGGGAGCGGGTGGGAGCCAAACCCTGCCACGAGCTCACCAGTCAGCCGCTTTCGCACTGTGTTGCCAGCCGGCTCCATTTCCGCGAAGCACAGACCGGAAGTGTTCCTGCCGGCCGAGTTTAGAGTGCGCACGACCGGAAGTTTCTGTCCGCGGCTTTGCGGGCATAGGGGAGCGGTAGACCCCGCAGTCAGAATCCAGGTGCCGAGGCGCTGGGGTTTAGGAGGCAGACGGGGCAGTTAGGGAGACCCAAACGGTGGGAGACAGGCCGAACCCCGACCACATCTGAACTGCCCTCCACGTAGCGGTCTGTCTCTTCACCCCGCCTCAGTTGGGGCTGAAGTGGCTCCGCCCCCCGGCCTGAGCCTGGTCCCTTCTCAGGCACTGACCCTTGACCTCGGGGCGCTCCCCCATCAGGCGCGATGGCCACAGGCGCGGATGTGCGGGACATACTAGAACTCGGAGGTCCAGAGGGGGATGCAGCTTCCGGGACCATCAGCAAAAAGGACATTATCAACCCAGACAAGGTAGCGGGGGCGCCTGAGAGCCTTGGGTACTGGGAGTGAAGTGGGGAGCAGTGACAATGGGAGAGAGAGGGGGGAGAAGGAGGGCGGTGCTGCGCTCCTAGAGAGATGGGCGATAAAAGGTGTGACATAATGGGACAGACAGTGTTACCTTGATGAGATGGGATGGAGGTGGTGGGACACCCATGGGAAATGGTGGGGACGAAGAGAGTGTGATACTCCTAAGAGATGAGAGTACCAAAAGAGTGAGACTCTTGTAGGATATTGGGGCAGGGTGGCACCAGGTCGGTGTGACGTTCTGAGAGACGGTGGAAAAATATCTTCTACTCTGACAGGTCGGGGCTCTACCCAGCGAGGTGGGGTTGGGCAGGAATGACCTGCTCCAACTAGAGGTTTCCCTGTGAGTGGGCCTTCCCAGTGTGTCGTTATGTGTCAAGTGTGTATGCGTTATCATTGTACCTGTAGGTGCTGTTTTGTTCAGGGATTGGGCTGGGCTATTGAATTTTCAGGGAAGGGAGTCTAGGCTGGGGTTCCTATCCTGTGGTTTCTCTTCTCAGAAAAAGTCCAAGAAGTCCTCCGAGACATTGACCTTCAAGAGGCCCGAGGGCATGCACCGAGAGGTCTATGCACTGCTCTACTCTGACAAGAAGCAAGTACTAAAATCCCAAGCACTCTAGGTTCTGGTCCCTGACCAGTCTGCATGTCCCTATCTCCTGGTTTTCTCTGCCACTTCTCTCCCTGCTGCCCTCCCCAGTCGGGGCTCCTGCTTGCTCAGTAGGATGTAGGAGGAGCTCAGACCTCTCATTCCAGGATGTGACTTCCTTGCTTCAGGGTAGATCAGCCTGGTTCCAAAGGCTCTCTGCACACCTCTGACTCTAACCTCTCATCTCTCCAAACTCTGCTGCCAGGGATGCACCCCCACTGCTACCCAGTGACACTGGTCAAGGCTACCGCACAGTGAAAGCCAAGTTAGGCTCCAAGAAGGTGCGGCCCTGGAAGTGGATGCCGTTCACCAACCCAGCCCGTAAGGATGGAGCTATGTTCTTCCACTGGCGACGGGCAGCTGAGGAGGGCAAGGACTACCCCTTCGCCAGGTTCAATAAGGTGAGCCATCACCATTTGGACATAGGCCAATGTAGCTCAGCCACTCAGAGCTACTCCGGGAGCTCTCAGCCTCCTGGGGTTGGCTCCAGAGGTACGGTCAGTCTTTGTGTCAACCACGGTTACTCACTCAGTCCACATGGCACATACCTGCAGGGTGAGACTTCATGGGTCTCATCCGCCCATGGGATCCTGTCCTTTCCTGGGCCTGGTCTGGTTTTTGGTGGTTTCTCTTGGCCCTTCAAATGTTGCTGTTCCTCAGAGCTGTGTCCCTGTCTGTTTGTACTTTCTCCCTAGTGGGTCTCATTTTCTCTGTAGCTTCGGTTGCCTACTATATGCAAGGCATTAAGTGACCCCACTTAATATCTTCAGTCATTTACTTAATGTCTCTTTGGGAAGGCCCCACAAGAACTTCAAGTAGGTACCCCTGAGCAGAACTCATCTGTTCCCTCTCTTCCTCACCCATATCAGTGAATGGTACCACTGTCCACCCAGCTACCCAAACCAGAAACATGGGAATCATCCTTGACGTAACTTCTCCTGTGGTCTCTAATTATTTCATTCAACAATAGGACCAAGAAGGCAGGGAAGGATAGATGACAAAAATGTAAGCAAATAAATAGGATTCTTTCAGATAAGAGCCATCTTATCTGAAATGAAAAGTAAAAAGTAAAAGGTAAAATGAAACCAGGATATGAAATGAGTTAAAGAGTGAACTTGTAGGCCATAGGGAAGGCCTAATTTAGATAATGTGGTTAGGATAGGCCTCTGTGAGAAGGTGTCATTTGAACTAAATCTCAGCGATACATCGAATCATTGAGTCCACGGATTCTGTTCCCATAATAAACCACACCTGCCTTTGTTCTTCATTCCCTGTGCCGGCACCCTGGTCCGAGCTGAATCATCTCTGGTCTAGATGACTAAGGCTCAGATGGAGCAGGGCCTTACCCACACTCCCCCAGCCAGTGAGAGGCAGAGCTGGACTAGGCTAGGACTTCCTAGGCTGTTGTTCAAACCATTATATGATACGGTGTCACAGTCCCTGCAGCCTGGAGCAGCCTCGACTTGGAGGCCCAAAACACTGGGCCCTGATCCCAGGGCTTCAAGTCCTGACTTTCCCCCCCTCAGCCCAGTGTAGCCAGCTGTACCTGCACTGCTCTGCCTGGGTGGCTCACAGGCCTCCCGGACTGAGCACATCCGGGTGTGACCCGTCATTCCCCCTCACCTCGGAGAGACCTGGTTTTCCTCCATCTCACCACCATCCTTAGACCCCCTAAGTTCCAGTGGAGGGAGAGGCTGGAGGTACAGGATTGAGAAGGGACAACCAAGAGGTGAGGTGTTGAGATGGGAGGGAAGGTTGAATGAGACAATTTGAGAAGACGAAAGAATGTTCATTTTGTATTTGGTAAAAGCTGCTTCATGCCAAGTCAAACCTTAGGTCTTCAGAACACAGAATTACACCAGCAACAATAACTACCCTCAAGAAACTCTCCATATTGTTGGGGAGGGAGTGGAGAGAGGCACAGGTAATTACAGTCCAGTAGGATGCATGCTGTTTGGGGAGGACTTGAAGGCCATGGAAGCTTCCTGGAGCAGTTAGAGCTGGAGTTGTGTCCTAAAGTATGTCACCAGGCAATGTTAGGAACAAAGTGTAGTGACTTTTTCAGACAAAGGGCCCAGCAGGAGCAAAGGCATAGATAGAAAACCAGTCACATGTATGGTGTGCTGCAGGCTTTTCCCTCCTGATGAAGCCTAAACCCGGGTTAGGACATGGTGCAAGATGAGGCCCAAGAGGTCAGCAGGGTCTAGTCAGGCAGGGCTTGGCAGCCCGGCTCAGGAATCTGGGCTTGGCCCTACTATCTTTGGGTAGCGACTGACAGATTTTTAAGATTTTATTTATTTATTTATTTATTTATTTATTTGTCAGAGAGAGAGAGGGAGAGAGAGCAAGCACAGGCAGACAGAATGGCAGGCAGAGGCAGAGGGAGAAGCAGGCTCCCCGATGAGCAAGGAGCCCAATGTGGGACTCGATCCCAGGATGCTGGGATCATGACCTGAGCCGAAGGCAGCTGCTCAACCAACTGAGCCACCCAGGCGTCCCGTCGACTGACAGATTTTTAAATAGAGTACTGTCAGGATCCGATTTGAGTCTTAGAAGGATCGTGGTGACTGCAGGTGGAGAATGAAGTCGGAGTAAGGTGAACTAATGATCTTCCTTCCAGTACCACTGGTTCCTGGGGCCCCACTCTCGGTCTGTGGCTCCCCACCTGCTCTCTTGCTCAAGCCTGAGACACAGGGGTCACCTGTGATGGTGTCTTCTTTTACCCCTTATGTCCAGGTGCCAAGTCTTGTGGTTTTAACCCAAAATTAGGTCTGTGCCCTGTTCCCTACCTTCCACTGGAGCGGTTTTAGTTCAGGCCTCTTCACTTCTCACCTGGATTGTTTCTAAAACTTGCCAGCTGGCCTTCCAGGCTCTTGTTTCCCCTCATCTGTCCTTACTGCTGCCATCGTGGTCTTTATAAAAGAGAATCATGATCGTTTCACTCTTCTCTTTCAAAGTAACCTTATTGTTTCCTGTCACCTCTTCCCTGACCAACCCTTGTCCCCAGGCTGGATCAGGTGTCACTTGTTATACCCTTAGGTGTACGGTTGGCATCAAACTCGCCACACTGGACTAAATTATTTTTTTCAGCAGACTCTGAGCTCTGAGAAGGTAAGGCCACTGTCTGTCTTACTCAGCATTCAGCACTGGTGTTCTCAGCGTAGGTCTGGCGGGCCCAGGATAAATATATGTTGAATGAATGAATGTCTCCCTCACTTGACTGTGAGCCCCTTGAGAGCAGAACTGGCTATACAGGTCCTGAGCTTTTTTTTTTTTTTTTTCCTTAATTAAATGGAATTGAAATACTTGGAAGGGATACTTAACCAAGCCTGGGAAACCAGAGAGACTTCCAAGAGGAGCTGATACCTGTAAGAGGCCAAAAGGATGAGAAGTTAACCTATGTAGAGGAAGGAATGTAGAAGTGGAAATGCACTTTAGGCAAGAACAACAAAGGCTGAGGGGAGCCCAGTGAGTTCCCAACACTGCTAGTCATTTGTTTGGAACTTAGGGCACGTGAGCGTGTGGTTGCAGAGAGGCTGGGTCACCCACCCCTGTGTTCATTGGTTGATTCCGTAAATATTCCTTGATCTTCAGAGTGTCCTGTCCTGGTGCTGACCTGTGCTTTTGAGGAGTTTGTGAATTAGCTAGAAGACACTTTTAGTATAGTAGAGAACTTCTGAGGGGTTTAGGAAGAGATGGGTGACATGATCAGATATTTATTCTAGAACAGTGCTTCTCAATTATCTGTGATGAAGAGCTTAAAAAAAATAATTTCCAGTCCATCAGAGACTGATAGTAAGGTGACAAGAAAAGACAAAATACAAGTCCCTGGGTTTTTTTTTTTTTAACTTATTAGAGAGCAAGGTGGGTAGAGGGGCAGAGGAGAGGGAGACTCCCCACTGAGCAGGGATCCTGACACGGGGTTTGATCCCAGGACCCCAAGATCACGACCTAAACCACCAGGTGCCCCCCAACCCGCGTGTTTCTTCATATTCAATTCAGTAGGATGTGATTTCTGTGAAATTGTCATAAAGGTTTCTAAATGCCTACTCTCACTTTCCATACTTAACATAGACCACTGGTACCAGTTTGCAAACAGCAGTGGTCTACAGGCTGTCCTTTACGTAGTAGCACTGGTCAGAGAGATCACATCTTGGATGCAGATGGAGAATTATTTGGAGGGGGATCAAATGGAGACAGAGAGGCTGGTGGGGAGGCTGTTTCTCTGATGCAGGCAGTGGTGGTGATGGTCTGGACTGGGATGTGGCAGGTAGAGATAGAGATCCTGGGGGTAAAAGCCCCAGCTTTGTGGAAGGAGAGGGGTGAAAGGTAAAGGTAGGAGTTAAAGATGCTTAAAGATGCTTTCTAGTCTTCTGGCTTGGGCACCTGTGTTGGCTAATGGTGACATTGACTTGAGAATCGACCTGAAAGAGCTAGAAGTTTGAGGGAGGGTGATGAGCTCAGTATACTGAACACACACATATTTTTCTTTTGAGGTATAATCAACATACAGTATTGTTTCAGGTTCATATTTGTGTATATTGCAAAATGATCACCACAGTAAGTCTGGTTAACATCTGTCACCTGAGCATATTAAGTTTGAGGTGTATGGGGGACCTCCAGGAGAAGAAGTCCAGGAGGCAGCTAGAAACAGGGTCTTGAGAGCAGGTTTAGAACCAGTGTGGTCTTTGATAGAGAAAAGGAACTTCCCTAGTCTAGCCTAACATTGACTCCTTCCCGGGGTTTCTGACTGGCTGGCTCAGTTGGTGGTGGTGCTTTTTGTCCCCGAGGAGGGTCTGGGGGTTGGGGCATGGCAGGAGGGAGGCAGGGATGTGTGCAGGGGCATGTGCTGGGAGTAGGATTCAGGCCCCTTTTCTTTTAAGGTTTTTTTTTTTTTAATTTATTTATTTGACAGAGAGAGATCACAAGCAGGCAGAGAGGCAGGCAGAGAGAGAGAGGAGGAAGCAGGCTCCCCGCCTAGCAGAGAGCCCCGCAGCTGGGAGTAGGATTCAGGCCCCTTTTCTGTAGAGAGATGAGACTTTGGCCTGCTCTGGGGAGCTGCAAGTCTCATTGTCGCCACTGGGTGGCAGCAGTGCTTCAGAGAAGGGTTCCCCAGACTCGGGCATCCTGGGCCTTTCTCCAGTATTTAGCCATCTGCTCTACTCCAGAGTTAACCTTTGGACTCCACAGAAGCCCTTACATGTGAGCCCCTCACCTTAACCCTGGGGACAGGAGCATGTATCCTGTTACTGAGGTTCTGGAGCTGAAGGCATGGTCACATTGCTCCTGGGCCCAATCCAGAGGCGGGCTGCAGTCCTAGCCTGCTGGGGTCTCTGGGCAAGCAGCGTGTTTCCTCACCTGGAAACATCATTTCCAGGCTGCAATGTGCGGGGCTCTAGGCAGAGGGTTTGCTTTGGTCCCGCCTAGGAATGGGCGGTACACAGATCACAGGCTGTGACCACAGGGGGCTGAAGCCTGCTGGCCATGACGTGGTATGCCCCTACTCTGTTCCTCTGTGCCAGTAGACCGTGCAGGTTCCCGTGTACTCAGAGCAGGAGTACCAGCTGTACCTCCACGACGACGCCTGGACTAAGGCAGAGACGGACCATCTCTTTGATCTCAGCCGCCGCTTTGATTTACGTTTTGTAGTAATCCACGACCGCTATGACCACCAGCAGTTCAAGGTGAGCTGGTGTTACGCATTTGCATGTGTGTCCCACCCCTGTGCCTGGCCAGCCCCCTGCCTTCATGAGACCTCGTCCCTGTGCCTCTGGGCACTCACCGTCCATTCCCACCTTGTCACAGAAGCGTTCTGTGGAGGACTTGAAGGAGCGGTACTATCACATCTGTGCCAAGCTTGCCAATGTGCGGGCTGTGCCAGGCACAGACCTCAAGATACCAGTGTTCGATGCTGGGCACGAGCGGCGGCGGAAGGAGCAGCTGGAGCGTCTCTACAACCGGACCCCAGAGCAGGTCAGTCCCTGAAGCCCTCTGCTTTCATCCCGCAGGCTCGCAGTTCCCTCCCCTCTGGGTTCTGCCACCGCCCCGCTAGTCCTTCCTCGCTAGCCACTCTCCCCACTCCCCACCCCCCCCCCCCCCCCCCCGTCCCCCTGCCCCCCGCGGTGGGCCCCGCCCACGCCCGGGGGGCCCCGCCCCCCCCCCCCCCCCCGGCCCCCCCCCCCCCCCGCCATGCACCCTCACACTTGAGGTGTCTCGCTTTCCCAGGTAGCAGAGGAGGAGTATCTGCTGCAGGAGCTGCGCAAGATTGAGGCCCGGAAGAAGGAGCGGGAGAAGCGCAGCCAGGACCTGCAGAAGCTGATAACGGCGGCCGACACCACCGCAGAGCAGCGCCGCACCGAGCGCAAGGCCCCCAAGAAGAAGCTACCGCAGAAAAAGGAGGCGGAGAAGCCGGTGCGGAGACTGAGTCAGCCCAGTTCAGGGTGCAGAGCTCCGAGGGCACCCAGAGCTGGCAGGGCGTCGGGACTAACCCTGGGCCCTCCTGCCACTGTGCCTCGGTCTCCATAACTTCTTCTCCCCCAGGCTGTTCCCGAGACTGCAGGCATCAAGTTCCCAGACTTCAAGTCCGCCGGTGTTACCCTGCGGAGCCAGCGGGTACATGTCGCCTCCATCGCCGTGCTGGGGCCCTAGGCTCCCTGCAGCCTGCGCATGGCAGCCGTGGCCCTGGAGCCCCCCCGGGGGGGGGCATGTGCTTCAGAGAGAGGTCTTGGGGGTGTGGCCGGGCTGAAGTCTAAGCTCTTGCTCTGTTCCACAGAGCTCCTTCCAAGGGTTCACTTCTCTCCCGCTCCCCTTGCCTTTGGTCCCCGTTGTCCTTAACCACTCGTCGGGGAGAGGGCTTAGTATCCTGGGTCATTGCAGATGAAGCTGCCAAGCTCCGTGGGACAGAAGAAGATCAAGGCCCTGGAGCAGATGCTGCTGGAGCTTGGTGTGGGTGAGTGGGGACTGGGCCCACGGGACCTGGCCGCCTGTGGCTCACGATCAAGGCTGGGCGGGGAAGGGCACTTCGTGTCGCTGGCCTTCCCGCACACCCTGGCTCTGCCTGTGCCCTCCACCCACCGCCTGCAGAGCTGAGCCCGACGCCCACGGAGGAGCTGGTGCACATGTTCAACGAGCTGCGGAGTGACCTGGTGCTGCTCTACGAGCTCAAGCAGGCCTGCGCCAACTGCGAGTACGAGCTACAGATGCTGCGGCACCGGCACGAGGCCCTGGCCCGGGCCGGTGTGCTTGGGGGCCCCGCCACGCCAGCGTCCGGCCCAGCCCCAGCCTCTGCGGAGCCGGCAGTGCCTGACCCCGGTCTCGGCCCCGACCCCACCAAGGACACCATCATTGATGTGGTGGGCGCGCCCCTCACACCCAATTCGGTAAGAGCCCAGTTGGGCAGGGGGAGCGCGAACGGCCGGCCCCGCTCCCTCCAATGCCCGCAGTTACTGTGATGGGGTTCTGAGACTGAGGGCAGGACTGGGTGGCCATGGGCATCACCCGCCCTGAGTGTGAAACGCATGCACCGAGCCCGAGCAGAGCTTGGGGGCACCATTGACTCCATTGCCTTCTGTGTCTTCTCAGAGGAAGCGACGGGAATCAGCCTCCAGTTCCTCTTCTGTGAAGAAAGCCAAGAAGCCATGAGAGGCCACAGTGGGTGCGGGTGCTGCTGTGTAAATAGAGCTGCTGAGTCGGACTGGGCTGCTTCCTTTTCCTTCCCACCCCTGGCTAGGGGGGCGGGGGGTGCAGTCACCACACCCACTCGACAGGGGTGGCCTTGGGACCTGCCTGTGTGGATGCCCCGAGAAGCCTTCTCACCACTGCCAGTGTTGCCCAAACATCTGTACTTGGTTCTGCTCTCAAGATGGCTTACACATAGCAGTGGCTTCAGATCCAGCCACTTCGAACACTGCCTTGTGCTTAGACAGTGCCCATGGCCCTGTGCTTATTCAGGGAGGGTCTCACAGGTGCTCCAGTGACTGCCAGCCACTCCAGTGGCCTTTAGCCCCAGAGCAGCCTAGAACACACGCTAACCCCTGTGCACCTTGGACGGCATCAGGCACAGCAGCGCCCAGTCCACACACACCCACAGCCTCGTTTCCCCGACTTTATTCAGTGGCACGTTCACAGCGGGGATGGGGGTAGACACAAGGTGGGGCCTGATCTGTCCTGGAGCCCTGGGGGCACCACACACCATGCACTACAGATGGGAGGGGGCACAGGGGGGCTCGGTGGCCCCAGCAGAAGCCTGTGTACCAGGGAAGAGGCGGTGAGTGCCTGGGTCCCCCTAGCCCAGGCCCACAATGGGAGGGGCTAATACTGGGCTGAGGTTGAGGGATTGGGGTGGGGGGCACAAAGTGTCTGCTCCAGAGGGGCCGATTGGCCAAGCCCTTACCCAAGGCACAAGCCCACAGGGCAGGCTGGGGGACACTCTGGATGTAGAGCTGTGCCACTCTCCCTTTTCCCCTCTGGTGAGGGAAAGGAGGGTTCTGGGCTGGGCCAAGCAGCTACCCTGTCCTGCCCCATCCCGTCCTCGGCCAATCAGAACGGCTTTGATGTCTGCTTGAAGATGAAGCCTTGATACGCAAGTGTCTTCATGATGTTGGCAATGTTCTTGCAGTCATCTGAGAAGAGAAAGAGAGGACATTTAGATGGGGCCCAGATCCTTCCCCTCTGTGCCCACAGGTGCTCTTACATGGCTGGGGGAGGGGAGCAGGGTCAGATTCAGGAGCCACAGGCTCTTAACCAGGGGGTCCTGTCCCCTGGTGGCGGCATCTCCAGCCTTACGTTGGGCTGGATGAGGCTGGGCCAGCAGGAAGCATGATCTCAATGCTGCTCGGTCCCATAATTCATGCTGGAAATTGGCCGGCATGTCCCGCCCCAGCCCCAGCGGTGATGTATGGGTGCCGTCGCAGTAAGAAAAAGGCAGAGTAAATGTGTAATTTCTCCCTTGACGGCCCCCGGCCGCTGGGCGATCCTTCTTGTTGCCGCCGCGTGGGGACGGCCCGTCCGCCACACTCCGTCTTCCCGCCACCCGCCTTGATGTCTCCATTTCATTACTGTGCGGCCATTCATCACGCCCATGGCCAGGGTGACTTTGCCGGCACTTGCGTGTGTGCGTGTGTGTGTGTGTGTGTGTGTGTGTGTGAGAGAGAGAGAGAGAGAGAGAGATGTGGCCCAGGCCATAATGGCTGGTAACAAAGCACAGGCCTTGGCACTTTTGGGCCGAGAGCCTGGGAAGCCTGCTCTGGGCCCCAGGCTTGTGCGCTCCCAACAGCAGCCTGCCTGGGCCCCTTCTCCTGTGGAGCCCAGAGCAGTAGAGAGGGTCCAGGTCTGCAGTCCTCCCACACCCTGGCCCGCAGTCCTCCACTAGATGTGCCTGTGTGCTCAGGCTAAGCTCTGCTTCTCCCACCCCACTAAGTTTGAAGCTGGTGCCGGTCAGGCTTCAGTAGTCCTGTCTCTGGCTGTATCTAAGTACATCTGCTCCTGCCAGACCCTGTCACGGCAGTTTCTCCAGTACTGATCCCTGTGAGAACCTCCTGGAACCCTGGCGGCTGCAGGAGCAGGTACTCTGGGCCTTCAGTATCATGGACACCCACCAGGACTTGTTCTAATGCCACCAGCAGGAGGTGCAGCTGCCCAACACTCGTCCCTCTACAGAAAGCCAAGGACGGAAATACCCAAGTGGCCAGAGTTTTTCTGTTCCACTGCCAACAACACCAGTCCGCTCCCCATCCCTTCGCCTGCCTCTCCTCCCATCCCTCTCCCACCTCCTACAGATGCTCCTGGGCCATAACCAGGACCTCAGCCACTACCAGCCCTCATGGGATCGATGCCGTGATTGCAGAAGCATTATACTTCGATGTCATAATCAGGTGCGGGGCGGTGGTAAGGTCAAGGTGGGGTCAGGAGGCCTCTGCATCTGTCAAGGGCCAACTCCTTCCATTGAGCCCTTCAGCCTGCCCTTGCTAGAACCTTAGACTAAGAAACAGGGCCCAACGGAGCTAGAGAAGGGCTGTGGGAGGGGAGTCAGTCGGCCCAGGTCCCATGTCATTAGCCAGACACGACTCTGAGCCCTGTTTAGGGCAGACCAGTCGCACACGGTCCTCTTTAGCCGCCTCTACATGAACATACTCAAGGGGGATACAGACATGTAAAAGTGATACAGGACCCAGACACGGGGACACCCTTTTCCTCCAGGGACTCAAGAAGCCACGAGGGCTGGTCTGAGGCAGGACAGTGGGAAGACAGATGGGTGGGTAGTGGCGGCCATGGCAACTCCAGACGTGACCCGTCCCCGTGGTTTATGGGCCGGACACGCACCCCGCTCAGCTGAGGCCCCGTCATTTGTCTCCCTTAGTGTGTATGCCTGTGCTGTGGGGGTAGAAGTTGGAGGGAGGGGGCTGCGACAGGAGTGAGGCAGCTGACAGGAAGGAGAAGGGGGCAGGAAGATCTGTGTAGGAGGGGCAGGCTGGAGATGGGGCAGGAAGGGCCCTGGGAGCAGGAAGGTTTATGATAGGGTCCAGAGGCTGTGATGGCACCGTCAAAAGGTGCTACGATAGGATGATTTTCTTCCCAAAGATGTCTGGCCTTGTCAGGGCACCTCCAATCCTTCCTGTCTCCTGCACTCTGGGGACCACGGCCGCTGTGCATATTAAGAATAAGTCCCCTCGTTATCTGCAATTACCCAGCGGCCACACACCTCATTTCTTCCAGCAGAAAAGAAAATTAGTTTTCTATTGACTTCATCTGGCTCCTCCCTCATTGCTGGACAAATCGCTCAATCTGCCTCCCCCGACCCAAGTGAATGTGCCCAGCCCCTCCCCCCAGGCCACCAGCCATCCAGAGAGCCAGCACTGACCTCCCACTTGTGCCTGGCCCCAGTCAGTCCTTGACCTCTCCCCACTGGACACACTGGCTGGCTTCGTCCATGCCCTGAGTTTCAGCGAGCCCTGAAGATCGCCGTCTCCTGCCTGCACTTCTCCTGAGCTCTGGAACATCTCTTTCTAGATCATGTAAACCTCAAAAACATCCAGTAATGCACCAATGTCTGTCCCACATGTCTTCACTACCTAGTGTTCTCCATCCCAATGAACAGCAACCCAAGTGCTCCCAAAGAAGCCTGAGAATCGGGCTTGACATTTTGCCTTCTCCCTCCCCAATTCTCAAGCATCAACTGTGAATTTTATCTTCTTACTGTTTAATCATCTACTTCCCTTCATTCTGGCACCACCCCCCCACCCCCACCGCCCAGGGCAGACCCCATCATCTCTTGCTCTTACACAGCCTATCCTCTTTCTTCTCCCTCTAATCCATTCTCTTGTAGCCCAAGTGATCTTTCTTACACAAATCTGATCACATCCTTGTCTCTTTTAAATCCTTTCAATGGCTCCTGCTGCCCTCAGGTTCAAGGCTATATACTCTTTAATATGACTTAAAGGTAAAGGCCCTATAAAAAAAGGATCCCCGCTCTCTCTGGTCTCACCTCTGCCATTCTCTACCCCCAATCCCTGTCTTCCAATCTCCAGGAACCACTGTTTTCTGAAAATGACACAGACCCATTTCTAGTCTTTGCCCACTGGCTGTGTGCTTGTGGCAAGTGCTTAAGTTACTTTGAAGTTCAGATTCCTCCACTAGGGGTGATCAGGGATGCTACCTGTGTTAACTGTGAGCACTGAGCAGGTGTCCACACCCTGTCTTTGTCGGTACTCTAGGTTTGGAGTACTTCCTCTTTTTGGAGGGAAGGCAAGGATGCTAGTTTCCCCGGGTGACCCGACGGCGAGAAGGTAAATCCCGTACAATCTATGGCGCAGATGACAGAGAGGCCAGCACACGTGCTGAGACCAACTGGCATTCACTACACAAGCTCACACTGACTACTGATCCTGTTTACTGAGCATTCTGGAGTCTAACTTGTTGTAACTGGTCCACTACAACAAAGACCCAGACTGGGGAAGACACCTGCTTCAGTTCCCCAAGTCCGCAGTATGGCAGTTGTGGGCTTCTAGCCCAGGCTCTTTTTCTAGCCCCGGAAACCTCGTGAGCCAGTACAACCTACTAAACAGGTTAAAAAGTCAACGGTATGGTTAGAAGATGAGGAAATGGAGCAGAAGCAAAGAGACAAATCTGGGCCTTTTAACAGGCCACAAGTTCAGAGAGCAGCAGGGTGAGGCTGGTGACAACGTGGCCTCTGGGAGAGTCCTCTGCTTAAAGCCCAGGGGCCACCTGGTCAGCAGCTCCCCCTTCTGGAACCTCCCACCGAGCTAACGAGGCCAGCCTGACGCTGGCATGGTGTAGAAGGTGAGGGGCGGGAGGCACACAGCCTCTTGCCCACAACAGAGGCCTCCAAGGTAGGTCTTCCTTACCTTCAAATTCTAGAAGACTAGCCTGATTTTATGTTCCTGCAGGGTTATCAGCTTGTGACAGGATGACTCTCTTCTGTTTGGGGCATTAATATTCTTAACATTGGAAATATTTTTATGTTGCCAACTCCGTAAGGGGAGATGTGCAGCTGCTTAAATCTGTCAGAGGTGAGTGGGGCTAGCACCTGACAAAGGATAAGCTTGTTGGCTGGGCCCAAGGGTAATCAAATATCTGCTTGGCAAAGCTGCTAGTGGAAGGAGGGCTCAGACCACAGAGGGCACCCAGTGAGGGCTTACACAGAACAATGACCTGAGGCTGACACGGGCCAGTTAGGAGCGCTTGTCTGGGAGCCGAACAGTAGAGGGCTTCCGGGAAGCAGGGCCTGGGTGAGGGCCACCCTCAGGAGGCAAAGGGCCCAAGGAAATTCTTAGAGAACCATTTATTCGTGCATGCCTTCATTAAGCACACGCACACTGACACCTCTGCGTGCTGGGTGCACACGGGCCAAGCCGGGTCACGGGCCTGGCTGCAGACCCATCAGCAGTGCGGTGTGAGCAGTGCTGCGGGAAAAGTCAGCACAGAAAGGCACTGAGGATGGGGAAAGGGGTCCCCAGGGACAAAGCCAGGCAGAAGTCTAAGGGCATGTGGGAGGGGGCCCGCCAGCAAGCTGGGCTTGGAGTGGGGAGGTGACCCCGGCATAGTGAATAGCACACGGGCACCTGGCTGGAGGGGAAATGTAGTGTGTCCAGAAACAAGTACTTAAGTCTAGCAGGCGGTGGGGGTGCTGAAGAGTAAGAGGCAGGCGCGCGGCGAGAGACGAAGCCGGACAGGCTGGCAGCGACTGGCCAGAGGAAGCCCTGCAGACGGACGGGATGGCAAGCTAAGGAGTTTCAGAGCTTACTACCCTGGGAATGACGGGGAGACGCCAACCTAGGTGAGGAGGGACAAGACAGAACCACATCCGCATTTCATAATAATCACTCAAGGATTGGAGGGGTTAACCCTGAAGGCACAGACACCGGTTAGCAGACTGTACCATGGTCCAGGCCAGAAACAGTGGCCCAAAACTGGCCCAGTGGCGGTGGAGACAGAGGTGGGGATGTACGGATGGTGCGGAGATGTGGACAGAGGCAAGAGCTTTCAAAGGAACAGAATGAGCAAGGCTTACTGGGGGGAGATAGAGTGTGGGGCTATGGGTGGGGGGTGAGTCTAGGATCTTAGCACCACCCACAGAGGTAAGGCAAACCTGAGGTGGTGTAGGTTTGGGGCAGTGGTAACCTTAGTGTTAAATCTCGAGATTCCTATGGGACATGTCAACATATCAGGCATTTCCCTTACAGCTTCTAGGCTTTGTATCTCACTGAAAAAGGCCTTCCCTATCCCAGTGCTATTAGAAAACTATCATATATTTTCTTCTAATACTTTTGTTTTTATATTTAACTTTTTAATCCGTCTGGAATTTATTTTCATATATGGTGAGAAATAGAAGATCCAACTTTTTTCCCCCCAGTGGATAGCCATTGTCCTATCACCATTGACTGAACTGTCCACACTTTCCCCACCCTTCTGAAATGATGCCGCCATTATATGTACAATTCCCATACGTGCGTCTGTTGGAGTGAGGAAAGAGAATGCACAAGAAATGATCAAAGAGACAAACTGGACTGGGAGACATCAGGGGCAGAAGGGTGACGTGCTGCTGACTTTATGGGGCTGCAAGGCAGTGTGGCCTAAAGGAAGATTCAGACAAACAGGAGGCCTTCTGTCTCAAAAACTCAGCCTGGTAAGCACACTTTCTTAGTGATCTCCAGGAGCTGGTGAGGAATGGGGGCCAGAGCCCATGGAGCAAGAGCCAGGAAAGAAGGGGTGGGAACAGCACTGGGAGCAGGAACCTTGGTAAGGACGGAAGAGCAAGAACCCTGATGTGTTGACATTCTAGAACCTCGTTTTGCTGCTACATCTTTCTGTTAGCACATCTTGGCAGCATCGTGCCTGAGAGCAAAGGGCCAGTGAGTCAATGCTGGGCCTGCTTGACAGAGGACTGCCATATTAAGAAGTCCCCAGCTCCAGAGGGGACATACTTATACTAAAAAATTATTTGTTCTGGGCGCTTGGGTGGCTCAGTGGCTAAGTATCTGCCTTTGGCTCCGGTTGTGATCCCGGGGTCCTGGGATTGAGCCCCACACTGTGCTCCCTGCTCAGTGGGGAGCCTGCTTCTCCCTCTCCTACTCCCCCAGTTGTGTTCCCTCTCTCGCTGTCTCTCTCTCTGTTAAATAAATAATAAAAATAAAATCTTCTAAAAAAAAAGGTTATTTGTTCTTTGGCTGACGTTTAAATTTAGTTAGTGCCCTATATTTTTATTTGCTAACTGGGCAACTCTATGCTGGGGGCCAGCATCTCAAGCTATACTGGGTACAACTCAGGGTACAACAGCACAGGGTAACTCAGAAGGAAGACAGAAGCCAAGGCAGTGAATTTAGGACTGAACCAGCAGAGGGCCCTGGATATCCTGAGATTCTGGGTTCGAATCCAAACTCCATCACTTCGTAACTATGAACTTGAGCAAGTTATGGTCTTATTTCACCTCTCTGTGTCTTGGTTTCTTCTCTTCTAAAATGGGAACGATAATGATAATTATAGCAACTATTTCCCTCAAAGGGTTGTTGAAAGATGAAATGAGTTTTTATTTGTGAAGTGCTTAAAACAGTGGCTGGGTTAGTGATTATTATTATGGTTGCTATTCCAATAATATCCAATAATAACGTTATTCCAGGAGTAATCCCCTGATATCCCACAAGCCCCTATTCCTTGTCCCAGACATGGCCCATGCAGTCCCCTGGGTGCCCAGACAGGGCTACCCTGGCCCACCTAACACCACCCCCAGATACAGACCCCTGTCCCCAGACACGGCTCCCACAGCTCCCTCTGCTCCCCCCAAGTCAGGGCCCTTATAGCCTCAACTCCAAAGTGACCCCTTCTTCTAGCCCCTCCCCTCCGCCCCCTCCACCCCACCGAGGTGCCTGGAGGTGCCACAGGGCTGATGGTGAAGGATGACGGTGGTTCCACAATAAGGGGAAAAGGCAATTTCATCTTGATTAGCAGGCGATTTCTCTCTCCGTAATAAGCGCGCTCCAAATAATTAGCGTGTTTTACGTAATAATGAAATTACAGAAATGCAGTCCACTTATTCAAACAACTCACCATTACCATATTTTTAAATATTAGACTTAATTAGAGTTTATCACTTCAGAGAAGTATGCGGACCGAAGATGTTTTTAAAAAAATCCTCATAAAGTGTTTATTAAGCGCTGGTAAAGCTGGGATAATGATGTGTTTGGAAATTAAGGCAATCAAACACTTACCGCCGCTCCTGGAGGCCGGGCATGGAAATGAGGCCATTACACGCCCATTACCCGCCAGCTCACAGCCACTTGGGGGGCAGGGAGAGGATGTGCCCGGCCGAGAGGGCATAGTGCCCGGAAACGCCTATGCCAACAGCCCGCAACGGCCTGGCCGGCGAGCAGGTGTCAAAACCTTATGTCACTCACATAGCATCTGGTCACCAGGAACCCAACTCAGACTTGGCCACACAAATGACCAGAGCGGTCCCAAATGCCAAAGAAGACACCCAAGACTAATCCTGAACTAGACTCCCAGGCTGGGCAGGACCGGTCACCTCCATTTAGACCCTAGCGCTGAAGGGGACAGAAGCCAGCTTGGGCAGCCAAGAGAGGTCAACGAGTGGAGGCGGAGGCTGAGGAAGCCACAGATCCTGAGCAGGTGACTGCTCCCAACTCTGGGCCACACAGGAAGGACTAGCTACAGTGGGGGGAGAAGGGTCTAAGAGGGAACTGTGGAACTGAACCACAAGCCAAAGGTACAGAGGAGCCAGGGGTCAGGCCCGCGAACACACCTGGATCAGGGAAAGCAGGCAAGAAGGGTGGAGGGAGAGGGGCTGGTGGCTCCAGGCCCCATTTATCCCAGTGAATAACTAATTCCAGAATTTATAGTGCTGGGTTTTTGTTCTGTGGCCATTTATATCTGCGAGGGGAGGAAATGAAGAGGCAGCGCGGACGCCACATCTTTCTGTGTTATTGCTTGTCTGCCATTTGCAAATCATTATTAATTGTGGGCCCTGGTGGCGGGCTGGGCGGGGGCCGGGCTGGGTACATCCACATAGCTCTTCATCAAGGACCCCAGCCGCTGCCCCAGAGAGCCAATTACCCCGCCCTGATTGGGATCAGATAAAGAGGGAATTTTTACAAATTAGGGAATAAATAGAATTTCCACACAGGGCGCGGGCAGGACCTGAGAGGCTGTAATGAAAAACCATCCGTCACCATCAGCGCGGCCTGGGTACGCAGCCCCGGCACTCCCTCCCCTTGTGGGTCCGCCCTAACGCTCAGGGGCCTGGGTGTACAGGTCTAAGGACACCACTACCCCCCACCCCCATCCCAGGCCCAGAAGCACGGAGAGGACTTCCCTGGCGGGGTATCTCTACACTCTTGGGGTTAAGAGGCCTAGGCCCCAGCTCCAACCCTTTCCCTACTGCCTCCTCTTCCTCTGGATGTTAACAAGAAGGACACTGAGATGGTCAGGAGAAAAGCCAGAGTTAGGGACCATGGGGCACCATAGCCCCTACAGCTATGGCAGCTCTAGGGCAGAGCCCCGGCCCTGCGGACCACTCACTCCCGGCTCCCATTAGCGCTCCTCCCCTTGGATCATTAAATATGTATATCTTATTACACGCCTTGTTAGAGTATCGAGCTCTATTGACTGATGATAAATCCTGAGCCTCGTCCTGGCCATAAATTTATCTGGAGATGATGAAGACTCAATAATCTAGTCAGGCAGATAATATCATCGGGCCTTAAAAAAGATCATTACATTATATGTCAGAATTAAAAGTGAAATACGCCGTAGTAACAGGGCGGCTGCTCTGGCCATTACAACGGGTGCCCGCCTCCCCCACTCATTCCCAGCCAAGGCCCCATCCAGGTAGAGGGGCCGAGAAGCCTCGCCCTCCTCCTCCTGACTCTGGGATACTACCGCTAGAAGAGCCAGAGGTTAGCGGGATAACTCAAGGCTGAGTGAAGGGGACCTGACCAGGAGTGGGGTGAGGAGCAGAGGCAGCTCCAGAGCACAGCTGAGCACCTCTGCCCCATTCCACCTTACCCTGTCCCTAGGGGTCTCCCGTGGCACTATCTTCTGAGGGTCCCTGAGTGGCTCCAATAGGAAGGTGACAGGCCCTTACCCCCTTCCAGAATGGCCTGACCAACCAGGGTAGATTTTTTTCCAAAATGCCAACACTGGGATACAGACAGGTTAGGCCACTTGCCTGTACTGCCCCAGGACCTGTGACCTGTCCCCAGACCCATGTGCCAGCAGCCTGAGGCCTTTCTCAGAAGCATGTGCTGGCAATCCAGACCCTGACCACCTCCTTCCCAAGAGACCTGCCTGCCACAGCCTCTACAACCAGTCCTTGGAGAAACTTGCTGCCAGCCTCTTGGATCTTTGACCTCAGCACTAACGACCATTTCCGCTGTATCCCATTTCTACTCATTTCCACAGTTACACCTTCTACCTTTTTAACATCCTCCACTGCTCTTCCTTTGAAATATTAAATTCAAATCTCCCTAGTTACTGGCAATAATACACTTTTCTTTCATCTCACTGGAACCTTGAAACATGAGTACCTCTGCTCTCTCCGGATACACCACCTGCCTCCTGTCTACTTTCTCCCCTGTATACTCGTGACTGCTTACCCAACAGTCATGCTCTTGCTGCCAGCCTGGCAGAGCCCACTCCTCGATCATGGGACCAGGGGTGAGTCCCTTGGGTCTGAGCCACCTGCGGTGATCCCTTCCCCCTTGTGGGTCATTGGCGTAGGGGTGGCCATGTGTTCTGGCTAGTGAGAACGAGGGTAAGTTTGCTGAAGGACCTGAACGGAAAACTTCACTCTTATGAAGAGAAACACGAGGAGGAAGTAGTTCTTTATATTCTGCCAGATGTTTTCATGTCTGCATATAATGTCTGGGACTGCAGAAGCCATCTTCCAGCCATTAGAGGAGTTAGCCTGTGAAGAACATGCTGAAGATAACAGAACAGAAAAATGGGAAACGTCTGGTCCTTTATGACATTGCTGAGATGCTGAATTAACTAATCCTAGGATCACCTTATCTCCAAACTTTTGTGAGGTAATAAATCCTATTTTTTAAAAGATTTTATTTGTTTATTTGACAGGGAGAGCCCACAAGGAGGCAGAGAGGCAGACGGGGGGGTGGGGAAGCAGACTCCCCACTGAGCAGAGACCCCCCACCCCCCATGTAGGGCTCGACCCCAGGACCCTGGAATCATGACCCAAGCCAAAGGCAGAGGCTTAACCCACTGAGCCACCCAGGCACTCCAATAAATCCAATTATTTAAGATACCTTGCATTGAGTTTTCTTTTTCTTGTAGCCAGAAGCATACCAACTGATACAGAATGTAAAGACAGGAGAGAGAATGACAGAACAAATGGGCCCTATAACATAAACTTGGCTGAAGGGTGGAGGAGCAAAGGGCAATGAGGGTGCTGTTATTTCGAGCCAGGAAGCTGGTAACTCTTGTTATGCTCTCTTGAAACATCTGACCAAATTGTTTCCTGCTATATCGCAAGACACAGGCCATGTTCCACTAGAAAGGCTAAAAGAGTCAGGTTTTGACGGGAACCCACATGAAAACGGAGAGGGAAAAAAATGCAGCTGAATGAAGAAAAATTGTTTATGTCTATGGTTTGTGATCTAAGTTGCCTGAAAGCCCTGTGGCTCCATAAAGCCACGAGGGGCTTAGACTACTTCCTTCTGCCCTTTTCAGCATGTTGCTTCCAATTTCCAGGTTACCTCCTGGTCCAAAATGGCTTCGGGAGCTCCAAGCATCACATCCACATTTCAGGAAAGAGGAAGATGGGAACAGCAAAATAATGTACTTCCCAGTTGAGTCACTTCCTTTTAAAAGTATTCCTGGAGGTCTCGCATGCTTTTCCTTTTACCTCACTGGCCAGAACTCAGGGACGGAACCGTATCTAGCCGCACGAGGAACTAAAATAAGTGGTGTTTTAACTGGGCACACGCTGCTGCCCCTAGTGATACAAGGGCTCCATTTAGTGAGGAAGGAAGACAATGGCTATCAGGTATGTACCAAGCAGTTCCCATCCTAGCAACATGACCAACACACCTCACACAGGAGCCGGCCTTCCATGGGTGATCATCTCAGTCCTTTCTTGCCAATATTCTCAACTCTCTTGCTCCCTTTTCTTCCCATCATCCTTGCCTGGAAAAACCTAAACTGCCTTCTCTCTGCTTGCATCTGGGCGGAGGGTGACTAGAGAACATGGCAACCGTACAGATCTGTGCCCCTTACAATCAGTCCGCAAGCTCACGTGGTTGTATAAAGCCACCCAGCCGGCCTCCTATGTCCCTAATCAGCGTGCACGCTCTTTCCCCTTCTCCCTGGCAGCAACGTCGCATTTTCTCTACTTCCCCCATTCGCAAGTCCCCCACCCCGACCCCTCTCCCACAGTTTGGTCACCTACTTCACAGGAGACATAGGGGGCGCTCTTCTCTCACCTGCTACAGAGGGAGGAGAGAGGGCGCATCCTGATGGCACTTCTAAAGCCTGCCCTCACTCTACCTGGGTTCTCCACCACACTTCCTTTGGGGGCATTCCATGCTAAGCAAGCCCCTTTCTCTCTCACAGAGCCTCAATGGTTTTTCTGCACTGCTTCCTTAACATAAGCATGTAAACATATCAAACCTCTCCCATCTTTAAAAACAACCTCGACTTAACTCCTTTCCCCCTCCCCGTGACTGGTACCCAACCTCTCCTCCCTTTCATAGCCAAACTTCCCAGTCAACACTCAAGGCCTCCTTCCCTCATTTCCCGCCCTACAACCCGATTTCCCCACCTGCGTCCTACTGAACCACTTTCTCGAATAATCCCTCCAACCTCACAGGGCTCAAGTCCAGTGGTTTAGATCGCCCCAGTGGACTAACTCGTGCCCTGAAGCTCTTCTCCCCGGGCTACGGTGACAGCATCTTTCCTCCCTCCCCAACTCCTTCTGCTTCTTTGTACGTGTCTTTCTTCTGATCGTCCCTACAGAGTGGGTATTGCTCAGAGCTGCCACTGGCCCCCTTCTCACTCTCCATCCAGCCCTGAGCCTTATCCACCCTAGATATCCCAGTGATTTCTAAACCTATATTCACACTACCACCACCCTGGTCAAGGGTACCACCACCTCTCACCTAGGAGACTGCATTGCCCCCGTCAATCTCCTCCAAGGTGTCCTTCTAAGCCACAAATCTGGTCATTTCACTCCCTGTCTTAAAACCCTTCAATAATCCTGGAACAGAAAAAGGACAGCATTGGTGACACTGCTGAAATCCAAGGAAGCCCTCCAGTGTAGGGCACAGTACAGTAGCCACGTTTATTTCCTGGTGCTGGTAACTGCTGCGATTATGTCAGATGCCAACATGAGAGAAAGCTCGGTAAGAGATGTATAGAAAACTTCTCTGCAAGTAAAATTGGTTCAAAGTAAAAAGCTTAAGAGTTAATCATTAAAATAACAACCACCACTCCAACAGCACTTCACTGCTCTCAGGACAGCGTCCAGACTTCTTTATACAGTTCTGGGGATCTGCCCAGCTTCCCCCTTGGGCCTCGTCTTCCCCACTCTCTTACTGGACCCCAGAGTTCAGGCTCTTTTGCTTCTCGGCATGCCTTCCTTCTGCTGGAAAGCCCCACCCCTTGCTATCATTTCCTCATGCGTCTTACCTGGGCCCTCATGTTTGTGTTAGGGATCCTTCTCTGTCACCTCCTGCTAGAACACAAACCCCATGGCACTAATGTTACCTGTGCAGAGGCCCTCAGTAAACACATGCTAAGTGGAAAAAAGGAAGAACTGGAAGAAAAGAAAGAGGGAAGGATGGGAGGCAAAATCATAGGCAAACCTATTTACAGCCCTGACATCTGTTGCCCGAAGCCTAGACGTGCCCGGGCCCTGAAAATGAGTCAAGGTCCTTGTCCTCAGCTTCCAAAGTGCTGGGGGCTGAGCCCTTTCCCCACCTCCCCTCCTTCCTAGTATCTTGATTTCCCCAAGACCTGCTGGGCCGGGACACTGGCTGGGACCTGAGCTCTCAGCAGTCTGGCCACAAGTCTGTCCAGCAAACTGATGCATCTGGGGGCAGCAGTATCGGTGGTGGGACTCCCCAGTCCTAGCAGTGATGCCCTGGAGAAGGGCCTGGCTCTGCCTGGGGACTCTGCGAGGGGGGGCTGCCTCCCCGAAGCCCAGTCCCACCTGGTAAATATTTCATCCTCAAGCTGCTCAGCTAATCCCTATTAATTTCAATACCGCCGCCTTGCCTGGCTCAGCTCCCAATGCATTATTTATCCCCTTTGTTTGTTTGTAGCTAACAGGTGGGCCCCAGCGGAGGCGCTGACTGGGGACAAGCCCACTCTATCACAGTGTGGCTGTGAATTAATCATGAGGACTAATGGGAAGCACCTCAGCTCCAGGCACTGCCCTCGCCGCCTCCCCCTGCCCTGGCACCCAGGGGTGGGCTACGGCCACCTCAGCTCAACTTCATTCAAAACAACACATTTTATTTACTATCTGCCTACACGAGCCAGACACAAGCTTACCCTTTGGGGATACAAGGTGAACAAACGGGCGTCAGTTCCTGCCCTCAGGGAACTTACAATCCAGCTGAGGAGAGAGGCGTTAAAGGACTATTAATTAGGATTGTGAGGAAAGGCCGTGCAGGGCAAGTGCTGGGTGGTAGGCAGGTGCGCCCAGGGGAGGACCTGACTGAGTCTAAGAGTCAGGGTAGGCTCCCCTGGGGAAGCAAACTTTGAGCTGCTCTCTGAAGGATGGGCAGGAGTTAATCAGGCCAAGGGATGGGAATGGGGGGCTCCTAAGGACCATAAAGCCACATGGGAAGGCCTTGAGGTGAGAGAAGGAATGGAAGTTTCCAGAAAATGGGGGAGGGTCCTGTGCTGGAGTGCAGAGGGCATGAGGAGAGAGGCTTGAGAAGGGGCAGGGGACTGGGCGACAAGGCCCAGCTTGGGGATGCTCTTCTCCCTACACGACCGGCATTTGCTCCTAGTGGATGGCCATGGACACATCCTGAACACCTGATATGCACACTCGCACCACCTTTGCTGACGTGAGCAACATCTGATTTCTTGGCCTTCTGCTTGTGGCTCCTGAGATGGTCAAGATCATTACCCCTCAATTGCACCGATTAGGAAACACAGGTGGGCATTCAACCTGGGGCTTATGTGAAGGCCTCTGTGGGCCCCTCAGCAGCCTGAAGCTTAGGTGTGCCTGTGGCAGGACCAGGCTGGATCTGGCCCACTGACTCTACGTGGGGACCAGGCACAGGGCTGGGAACCCTGAGCTGCCTCAGCCACAAGTGCTCATATCACCTCCTGGCAAGGAACCTCCCTCACCTCTGAAAGCCAGCACTGGCCTGGGCCCCCCAGAAGACCTCAGCAAACATCTTCTGAATGAATGACTGAACAGAACTGAATGAACCCCACAATTCCCCACAAAGATCTTTCCCTCAGATATTCTCCTCAGAACTTTTACAGAGATCTAAAATAGACAAATGAGCTAACTGGTACTCGGTGGGCAGGGAGGGTGGGGTGGTTTACAGTATTTTCAAACGCATTACCTCTTTTCTCCTCATAGTAAGCCTGGGAAGTTGGAGTCACCATCAACCCCATTTTAAAGAGGAAGAGATAGAGGCCCAGAGTGGTGAATGACATATCCAAGACCACACAACCTGGAAGTGGTGAGTCTTGACTAGAACAAGGACATCCTGTTTCTAGGATCTAGGCCCCAGCACATCCATAGGTCTGCCCCTCTGTGGGCATTTCCCCAGGGATCCCTTGGTGGCTCCAGGGACCCTAGTTCTCAAGAATGATCCCCAAATGGCCCCACCTCATTTTTGAACCAAATGGAGCTCTGCCAGGGCAGAGGCTTCACTGTGCACATGGTCAGGGTTTGTAATTCTATTCAAAGTGGCCACGTTGAAAATCCATATGTCTCCAGGCTCCCTGTACATCATGGTGTCAAGTCCTGGAGCAGAGGCATCCATCAGCACCTCCCGATGCCATGGCCTGTGTGCCCACACGCCTCTTCCCACCCCGTGCCTGTCCTTGGCTCCCGGCCGCTCGGGCAGTACTAGCCGGCCCCGGGCAAAGGCTCACGCTGGCCCGCCTGCTGGGCCCCACAGTACCCTTGCCGGCAGACCAGCTCGGCTGCTGGGCCGCACCCCTGCCCCACATGCGGCCCCCGCCCTGCCTGCTCCTGCAATCTCTCGGAGCTAGGCAGCCGGCACGGAGGCAGCCTCGGTAACTTGCTAACGTGCTGCCCATGCTGTTCTTAAAAATTTATGACTGTGCAACATGAAAAATCCGGCTGAGGAGCCGTCATTAGCGGCGCTGCCTCCCTCCCCCACCAGAGCCGCCCTCGTAAATTGAGATTTATGGCTGCAGCAGGCGGGGCGGGGGCGTGTGCAGGCGGTGAGGATGTTGTGGGGGAGACAGGGAGACCGATGAGCCGGCGGTGGGGCCAGGGGCTCCCCCCTGCGGCAGCTCCAGCTTATCACAGTCTGTGGTGAGACCCACGGAGAACAAGGTCTTGGCTGGGGTGCAAGCCTGGCACAGGTGCTGGATTCCGCCTAGCCGTAGGACTGGACAAGGAGGGGCCTACCCCCTGCCATCACTACCTCCTTCAGGTGGAGGACCAGATCCTGAGGTCCAGGTGCGTAGCAAAGGCCTCTCAGGAGTATGACCTGAGGAGGAAGAAAGTTGGACGGAGGGAGGCAGCATCGTGCTCGCTGGAGTCACAAGGCCTGGGCCCCAGAGCCAGCTTCTCCAACCAGAAGCACATAGGTTGTCTGTGACTGTGGTAACCCCACAGAGAACTGGAGGGCAGGCAGGGAGCGGGGAAGGAGGGTGCCAGCCTCTTCCCTGCTCCTCTTTTCTCTTGTAAGGAGGGCTGGAGGAGAGCACCTTGGTGTGGGGTGGGGTTGGGGAGGGCAAACCCTAGAACCAGGCTGGGGCTGAAGAGGAGGTAATCCTGCAAGCCATTCCTCACTGAAGCCCCCCCCACCCCCCCCCCCCCATTACCTCCCCGCTGCCTCCTCCCCTGCTCACTTAGCCCTGTCAGCCAGGCCATTATGAAATTGGGGTTTCATTTACAGACTAATTAAACATTACAGCTTGTTCACAATTACAACGCGGGGATGAGGGAGTAACTAATTACGGAAGAAATGAGCTAACATTTATCTCTGCTCCCACCCTCCCTCTCCCCACTGCCCCCCCCCAATCTGGCTTCCTCCCACTCTCTGGTCAGTACCTGCTCTCTAGGTTTATTTCCTAGGATGGGGGACTGGAAGGGCCCAGCACCCAACCACCCCGGACACAGGATCTGACTATTGTTCCCAGACACTCTGGGGAGGGGCTCAGCTCCAAGGACCCTGCTGCAGGAGACAGGGGTTTTGTGCAAGACCTTGGGTGTGATGAAAGTGAGGGTCCCTGTGATGGTATGTGTGACTATGACATGGGGGGAGGGTCGGAGAGACACTCTACTTCGGTGTGAGTGTGACAGTACAGCGGGGCTGAGGCGCTGGGCTATGTTGCTCTACCTTGAAGAGCAGGGTTTTGGTGTGACTGCTGCAGACGACTATTTGTGTGATGGGGCATGCGTGTGAATGAACCACACCCTCACCCTCAAACCCAGACAGAACAGACAAGAACTAGGTGGTTGCAGGAGGTGATGGTCAAAGCAGCCCTAGGCCCAAATCTCCACTGGGCAGCCCTATTCATTCCTGACTCAGAAGCAAGAAAGGGAGCAAGGTTACCCTGTGCTGGGAGCTCAGCTCATCCCTGCCCTCAGGTTGGTCTTGGCCTCTGGCCAGATGCCTCCTGGGGCCCAAGAAGCCTCCTGGGGGCCTGGGGTGCCCCCTGTGGGCAGGAGTCCTGGGGTCTGGCTGGCCTGCCGCAGAGTTTAATAATAGTAACAGTGAGAGTAAGCGTTTCCATCCTTCCTGCCTTTGGGCAGAAGAAGAAAGGAAAGAGGAGGGAGAGGAGGGAGTGGAGGGAGCGGGCTGAAGGGAGGCTTTGAGGCCTCAGAACTCACATCAAACGGCCGGATCTGGGCCTAATTGTCTGACCCCTGCCCCTGCCTTCAATCAGCTCTGCGGCTCCCCGCCCGCCCCTCGCCTAACTAGCAGCCATGTTCTCCTCATTAGGACAAGCTCCCCTTGCACACGTGTCCCCGGACATGTCCCCAGCACTCTCGGCTTCCAACCCTGCCTAGTGGGAGGGTACAGTGGGGACCCAGTTTTGGAGGGGCCCCTGGGACAGCTCTACCCTCTGCCACCACAGCTGCCTGGACCGAGATGCTCAGCCCCTCTTCTTGAGCTGCAGGGGCCTGGATGCCACATGTGGTGACATATCCTGGGGCTGGCTCGGCCGCTGGGTGCGTTCTGTCCTCTGTGCGTCCTTCTTGCTACAGCCCGACTGTCTCAGACACACTGCTCCTGAGGGCGGCATGTGTTTGAATCCTGTCCCTTTTGGTCTGGTTCAGCCCGGCAGGGGTTCTGGTCTGGGTCAGGGTCTGTGTTCAGAGGCTGGGAGCGGAAGGAACGTGTCTGCCCACTCTACAAGGGTGGCTCCCTTCCACAGGCCCAGGCATGCTGACGTGTGGAGTGTCTGGGTCTGCTGCCACAGCAGTGAAGCCACAGAACTTGGTGGTTTCGAGCTCTGGCCTTAGAGAGATACATGCTTAAATTCCGGCTCTCCCACATCCCTGCTCTGCTGCCTGGGGTGAACGGGAACCTTCCTGAGCTCCAGTGTGCTCACATACGCTAGTGCGGACAGCCCCTAGCTCACAGGGTTTGGGAATGAGATGACAGCTGGGAACTCCTCTGTACTACATCAGGCGCTCAGTAAATGTGGGGTACCGGTGTTAGAAGGCAATTGAGACCAAGGTGCCCCCTCTACAGGCCAAAGCCCCACTGTGCCCAGGAGGGGTCTGGGCCCTGGTCACAAGGTGTCAAGGAGGAACTGTGGACAAGGGGCTAATACCAGGGGCAGAAGCACCCGATGCTGGATGCTTGGGGGCAGGGATGTCACACAGAGGCTTCAGGTGGCAAGGTCCGGGCCCAGCTTAAGGGCTGTTGGGGGGCATTAGGTCAGCTACGTGGGTCTGGGGCTGGCCCATGAAGCGTGGCCCCACCCAGGAGTACTGAGAGCCTGGGAGCAGGCCTGCCGTGAACACCATCAGAGTGCAGGCTGTCTGGCTACACGGTGCTCATTTCCAGGGTGCCAGGCCTGGATGCAATCGGGGAGGGGCCGGCCTGGTCTGGGCCCTGACATTGTCTCTCACCTTAAACCAGTGGTAATGACTTGCAAATATTGATGAAAACGCAAACTAGAGAGATTGTGTTTTTCGGGGAGTGAAGGTGGGGAGCAGGGATAAGGAGGAAAATAAACTGAAATGAAGTCCAGTTATCTCCCATCTGTGGCTGCTCCTAATCCCCCAGCCCAAAGGAATCCAATGCAGCCCCTTATCTGCCCTGTCAATCACTCCATCACCGCCCAGTGCTCAGTGGGCACCACACACCCTCACACACACTCAAGCACATGCTCGCACATGCACACACACGCACACACTCACTCCACCGACTCTTGCTTCAACACTCCCGCCCACCCCCAGCCCATTACTCCTCTGAGTAGGAGCCGCCAGCACGCAGGTCCTGCCAGATGGATGCAATTTGCATAATATCAGCAGCGGAGGCTGCAAGATCACCAGGGGTCAGGGCGCTGACATCCCCGCACAGTCTATCTGCAAGTGCTAATTTGGCCGGCATTGATCTGTCTTTCTGATTTCTTTGTCATTTACGTGTGCGACGGTTTGACAGGAGATACAGAGAGAGACAAGGGGAGGCCAGGCCGGGCCTGGGGCTAGGAAGGTAGGGAAACAAAGATTGTACTTCCCGGTGCATCACACACACACACAACACATACACACATATACCAGAACCTTCCCCCATCCATCCGGCAGTCCACTTGTCCATCTGTCCAGCCATTTTTCCACCTGTGGTTGCTACTGAAGACCAGAGCCTGGTGTCTGGCAAGGACCCATTCCTCAGACGTCCCCGGGGCTCTGAGGGCACCAGCTCAGGAAGGAAGGAGTACCCCTCCAGGGGAACACTGCCTCCAGGCAGGCCACTGGAGCCCATCGATGCCTAGAGAGCTATCCCTTCTCATAGCCACCCGTCCCCCAGCTGCTCGTTTTCTCTGGGCCACACCAGAAACAAGTAGATGGAGTGGGGGGTGGGGGTGGAGCCAAGGAGACACATATTCAAGCTCTCTCTGCCCCCTCCTGAACCCACCCTGAAGACGGCCAAAGTGGAGGGACTCGGGGGTAGCCTGAGCAGCACCCAGCACCTTTCTGCCTCTCTGGGATAGCCAGGGAGAGGGCTACTAGGTCTGCAGGGGCCTTATATCAATACTCACCACCCTCAGGTCTTCCAAAGCCCAGACTGGTTTTTAGCTGATTCTGAAGGCCCTTAGCTCAGCCAGAAAGCCTTAGATCAGACCAGATCTAAATGCTACCCGCTCAACCCTCGGCCACTGTCCCCACATTCTTCTGTGCCTTGGGAGAAGGGTGCCCCATAGGGATGGGGCACTGCCTGGATAGATGTCAATGGTAAGGGGGAGGGGAAGATAAGACTGCAACTCTGGAAAGAAAGAACCCACTGCAGAGAAGTGAACATGGTCACTCTGTCAAGGGAGGAAGAGGGGCCTGAGCCTTCCAAGGGTGAAAACCCCCTCCCTGACAGCCACAGTGGCTCTGTCTTGGCCCCACCTCCTTTCCCTCTCCGATGGCAGCAGAGCAGGGTGATCAGAAGGAACTCCCTGCTGGGCAAGAGGGGGGCTGGCGTTTGGTGTGTGCTAATCCCGGGCCTGAGGTCTTCAGAGGGACCTGGGGAACTTCAAGGAGGGGAAAGCAAAGCTGTACTATAGACGAGCTCATTAGCCAGCACCCCCACACCCCCACGAGGAGGAGGGCGGGCGGCCCAGGGAGCGTGGCAGCAGAGGCGGCAGAGAAAAGGCTGTCACTGTCCTTTCTTCCTTTTGGTACAAGCATCTCCCTGAGCCGACGATTCTCCTGCAGTGACACCTCTCACGGGAGCTAATGAGATCCGTGTCACAGAGCTAATGTGCTCTGACTGGACTCTTGATAGACACCCTACTCCTTCAGGGGAGACCACAGGCCAGTACTGCCCCCCTGGGGCCAGGTTCCCACCTTGCCTCCTGCCAGCCCAGCTCTTTTTGCCAAACCACACTGGGCAACGACCTCCTGAGAGTCCACTTGGTGTCTGGCTGTCCCTCCTTACCATGAGCCTCAGAGGGACCCTCCTCAGGCCCTGAGCAGAGGAGCTAAGGAACCAGGGCAGGACCACCCCATGGGCATCAGGGAAGTTTCCAGTTACTCTCCTAGCCAGCTGAAATCAGCAGTCTGTGGGGCCTCCATGTCCCCAAAACAGGTGAGATTTTACTGACATTTCCTATGCAGATTTCTGGGACCTGCTGTTAGAGATATCAAGTATGGAGAGCCTGAACATCACCTCTGACAAACTGTGAGTGCGGTCCAAGGATGTATTTTGTACATGCACACTGGGAAGTCCAGACAAGATTCCCAGAAGAGGTGGCCCCTGGAAAAGGGGCAGGATTTTCCTGGTCAATGAGGTGGAGAGCAAACAAATCAGAGTAAGAACTGTCAGAGCCAGAAGGAGGTCAGAAGCCAAGAGTTGCTGGGCTCTGGCTCTGAGGGCAACTGTAGCAGGCGTAAAAGAAAGGGTGGCAATGCCTCCTTTCCTTTCTTCCTTGACAAGGCTTTGTCAAGGCCTGTCTGTTCACACTGATTGAGGAAAATGAGGGAAGTGAGCCTGTGTTCTTCCTCATGTCTCTGTTGGTAGCACAAAGCCCAACACCAAAAAGGTGCCTCCTAGTTCAGCACAGCAGTAAGAACATAGAGCCTGCACTCAGACGGACCTGGGTTTGAGCCCTGCTCTTCAATTCAACCAGCTGTGACCTCAACTTCCTAGTCTATAAAACGGGAATGCTAATGCCTGCCTTCCATAAAACTGATGTGAAAATTACGTTAATAAAGAGCCCCCCCAAATACTTGCTGACCCTTTGCAGAAACACGAGAAGCACCACACAGCGCTCCGAAGCCACCTGCGGAGGCCGCCCTGCCCCGAAGCCTTTGGTCCACAGCAAGGGTGCAGACGGGAGTCCGCATACCGCCAGGCGTCAGCAGTCCCCCACTCGTGGTCCCTCTTCACCCACACCCCACTCCACACCACGCTGTTCATGGGGCTCGCAAGGCCAAATCCACCAACCGAGGAGGACATGTCCCTCTCCTGACTCAGAAGCCATGCTGACAGCCCCTGACACCCCTGTCTGCCTAGAGCTCCACCACCTCTCCCTCCGCAGCCAGGGCCAACTGGACCTGTGCTGACGACCGTACCTGAGCTCCGTGGGGGCAGGGCACTCTGACATCCTCACCAATACACCTATCACAGCTCTTGACACATATAACAGGTGCAAGGTAAACATTCACTGACGGGTCTTCTGCCTCCATTCCCACGGCTCCTGCTGGCTCTGAATTAACCATGGCCTCCATGAACCTTACAGAACCACCCCCTCTAGAGTTTCTTCTTGCTAGTCCTCCCCGTGAAACCTCTCAGACTGCTCGAATTGCAGCCCAACTCTGACCAGGGCACTGCTCTGCCAGGATGCCCCCCGGCTTCCCCGCAAACAGTTCAGCCATGCACATTCATCCCAGCGGGCCCTCTCCCCTTCTATGGCCTACCGTCCAGCCCCGGGCTGGCCGCCCAACCCTCTAGCACGCCTGCTCCTCTCTCTCAGCACCACCACACCTGGCGCTCAGCCCACCCAGGTAGGCCCACAAACTGTCCCTGCCACCCATACCTTAGGAGGAGGCTCAGGAGCTCTCTCTAGGTCCTAGGATCATCAGTGATTTGTGCACAGAGAAACTGCCTACCCACCCCCACACTGCATCATGGGAGAGCCAAGCGGATCCCAGAGATGGCTAAGCTGTGGGATCTGTGGAACCCTTGGCCCCCATCACCAATGCCGCCCCCCCCCAATATGCATACCACTCCCCACTTGAGGCTGGCAGCTCCTCACGCAGTTAATTAGCACTATGTCACTGAGGACCAGCCTGAGTGGCCAGTGACAGGAGCTGACCCTTGACCCCAGGGCTGGGAAACAGTCCACATCAAACTCTTACAGCGCGACCCTTTTAGCACGCACAGTAACTCAGGGCACAGCCAGCTGAAGCTCATTAAAGCTGTCTCTTTGGCGCGAGGGCCATTAACCTCACTGCTCAAAACCAACGCCTCCCCTCCCCGCCTCTCCCAGCCCAATTAATGCCCTGCATCCTCCCTCCCCTCCAAACACCCTCACCCACACCTCGGAGCCAGCTGGGAGCTGGCAGGGCAGCCCTCTGTGCTCAGAGATACAAAGACCCAGTGCAAGGAACCCCACGGGCCCTGGGGAGGCCACGGTGCTGGCAGGGCCACGGGGGAGGGGTAGCTGCTTGAGCACCTACTATGTGCCGGGCCAGGCACGGCACAGCCCTTTACACAGGCAGCTTCACAGAACCTCCCTAAGAGCCCTGAGAGGCACTGGCACTGTCCCTTGTCTGAGGTCACAGGGCTCTGGGCGGCAGAGCCAGAACTACTTCTAGCTCCAAAACCTTTACCCCATTGTCCCCTAGACAGGGAACACCTCAGGAGTCCTAACAGAGAGGGAGGAGGAAGCTCTTCCTCTCACAAACACACCCTGGGACACATCCACAGACACAGGGCACCCAGCTCAAGGCCGATCCAGCCCCATGATCCCACTGGCAGCGAGACTCAACTACTGGCAGTGCGTGCTGACTCCTGATCATCCTGCAAGGGTCTCCTGACTCAGAAGTCTTTCTTCTCTAGGAAACTCCCTGCTGAGCTCCCACGCATATGACCTTGCTAGGTTTGGGGTCTCCTACAGGTTGTATGGGATAACTCCTATGGAAGGGAATAGCAGTTGCTGTGGGGTACCCCTAATTCCTTAGAGCTGCTGACTGATTCCTCTTTCCCCCACCCTGGACCCCAGAGGGGCCTTGGGGTGTCCCAACAAGAATGATACACGGCATCCCTGAAGTCAGTGAGATGTACATAAATGAGCAGAAGTCACTTTGGCCCCTGAAGACAGGGGAATCCTCCCTTGGGACAGCCTAGGTGCTCCTATCACAGCCCTTAGTATCTAGTTCAGTCTCCATCTCATGCTAGGATGTGACCTCCTTGAGGACAAGCATCTCCACTCAGCATGCCCAGCACCCACCAGGTACCAGTGATCTCTGTGGAAAGGATGAAGGGCTAGTCTGTGACAGGTGACTGGGTCCTTTTGGTGTATCTTGCTGGTGCCTCTGCCACCATAGCTCCCCACAGGTACACAGGTTATGATTATACCCCCTCCCAGGAGTACCACCCCCCGCCCCTGCTCCTCCCCACAGGAACAAAAGCCTGTGCTTGTCAAGTACCCCGCCTGAAAGCATTTGCATGACGTGTGCTCACACACAGAAAATCAGATACACAGAAATGAACAGACACACTTTCGGGTGGATACACATACAGGTTGATGGTCGCTTCCATATACAGACCAATGCCCTCAGGAAAATCAACCCAGATATATCATTACACTCACTCACACCCCCGCCCAATACTGATATATCTGAAGTTAGCAGAGCCTCCAATGCCCAGAACCACAGCCACTCCAGCCCCCTCCAAGTAAGGATCCTTCTGAGGATGCACCCCCACCTGGTACCCCAAGTGGCCCCTCCCAACCCAGGCACCGCTCAATGGAGGCTGTGCTCCTGCGGGGGAGTCAATACCCTGTGGACGGAGCCATCGGTCAGAAGGACCCCGACTAATTAAAAGCTGGTGAGGTTTAAATAATTCATCTCCTTAACTCCCATTGATCGCCCAGTTTAGTAGCCACAGACTTGAAACAATATTAAACAGTCTCCTCTAGCTCCACGGGGAGGGGGTGGTAAGCTGACATGTGCCCACCCCTCTGAGGACATCACCCACCAGAGATGCAGGCAGGTGTGGGGGCATCTTGCCCTGAATCCAAGGCCACCTATGACCCACCCAAAGCCCAGACCCCAGTCTCCTCCTAAACAGTGTTTTGAGAGATCTTTTCCAGTGGTCTGGTTCCATTTTCCGGTACACCACCCTCCTTCCCCACTCCCCCCAGCTATGGAAAGCACCCCGTTAGAGCACACGATGAGCCACAGAACCCCTCTGTGTGCCAGGGGACTGGGGCATGCGGGCAGGGGGCTGACTGAGCTGCCAGGGGGTATATGTGGAGGGACTGACCAATGCCGCTGTGGGGCCGGCCTATGTGTTGAAGGCTGAGGCCCTTGTTCATGTCTAGAAGTCCATTCTTGGGCCAGCAGCCCATGGCGAAGCTGTAAGCCTGGAAGACAGGAGGCAAGAATGGTTAACAGAGGCCCTGACCCCCAGGACTCACCACCTCCACCCTCCAGCCAAATCTTCCCCCTAAGGGCTTACTCTCATTATGTCATTTCATGAGAGTCCCTGCACTAGGTCCCCTTTCCACCAGGGCCCCCACCAGAAAATCCCTTCCTCTTTCAGAGGTCCTTTTGTCCTAGGCATCTCCCCATCAGAGACCTCCAGCCCCCAACGGATACCCCCTTACCAGTCTCCTCTAGAGAGCTCCCATTTACTAAGACCCTCCTTCTCAGGACCATCGTGTCATCAGGGCACCCCCTTCACCAGGCAGCCCTGTTAGATAACCCTCCTAGGGTACCCAGCACTGTGCTGGGCCCCTCCCCACAGTACTGCTGGTCACAAAGCCTGGTGTCAGAAAGTACTTGGAGACCAACATATGCAAACTGCACTCTGTATAGGAAAACTGAAGCAGGAGGGGGCTGACCACCTGCCCTTGGTCTGTTTGCTTTAGACCGAGAGGCAGGCCAGGCTGTGGAAGGCTGAATGCCATGCGTGGGCTCAACAGAGGAGGGCTAAGGTCACCTGGTCGACTCAAGCAGCTGTGAGGGGAACACATGAAGAGAGAGAGAGAGAGAGAGAGTGTGTATGTGTGTGTGTGTTTGTGCGTGTGTGTGCACACCAGAATGTGTGTGTGGTAGGGGGAACAGATCTCTGCTGAAGGTCAAGTGCTCACTTATGCATATTCAAAGCGGCCACCCATCGATCTGTACTTAATTGTTTTCCTGGGGTTGGGGAAGGAAGTGCTGGGGGCATCGATCTGCTCAGGCCCCTAGCACTTCATTGCCCCCCTCCATCCCCTGCTCGCGCCACCTGGCCGCCACCAACCTCCATGGTGAGGGGGCGGTACATGGCAGGACAAGGGATGGCACTTTCCTTTCACAATCCCTTACTGGCACAACAGACTTGACATCACAGATGAGGAAACTGAGGCCCAGAAAGAAGAGACTTGCAAGGGTTAGAATGCTATTAAGTGGCCTAGTGTGAACTGAGTTCCTGCTCCACCAGCTAGCGAAGTCCTGGGCTTCTACCAGGGGGCTTGTGTAGCTGGCTGGCCTTCAGACATTACCCATCCCCTCACCTTTTAAGTCCTGGAACCCCAGGCTACCCTGCTCCCAGTGGCAGGAAGCATATGGGATGTGGTCAACAGGAGTGTAGCCCGGGGGAGTTCCCAGAAGCTCAGTGCGGAGACCATGAGGCGAACTAAGGGGACTGCAGCCACTTCAGACAGGCACTGCAGTGTCCCCACCCATGCCCCGGCCTGGAGGTCCCCATCCCACGAGAGACTCCCTCACAGCAAGGAGGGCCTAACACAGAGTCAAAAACCAAAGACAGGAGGCTGGACACAGAGTCCGTGCTGAGGCCAAGGGGCTGGTACGCTTCTTTCCCAGCTGCAGGAACCAAGCCCTGGTCCTCAGAGTCCTCCAACCTGAGCGCCCTCCGGAGCCGCTTTCCTTGACCACAGAGGTACCAGCCACAATTCAACGTCCCAGCCAACCCTTCCACGCTTTCCCAGGCAACAGCTGGACCCCCAAATCAGGGGCTGAGTGTGAGGCTCAAGGGCAGGGGAGAGAACACTGGCTTGTGGCCAGGGCAGAGCTGGGGGAAGGCAGGCAGCGAGGGAAGTAGCCAGTGGGTGGTGCACAGCTGGACGAGCTGCTAAGCCTGGTCAGGGCCATGGCTGGAGCGCAGTGGGCCAGAGAGCAGTGGCGGGCCGGCTTTCAAGTACTTTAAAATCACTTACAAAGGCCGGATTAAACGATCAGAAATTCCATTTAATAGGACAAATAAAGAAATAACAATCTACCCTATCAGCCTGGAGAAGGCGAGCTGGATGGATTTTTTTCCCCCTCTAAAAAGGAAAAAGGGAAGGAAGGGGGAAAAAAGAAGGATAATGTGTGTTTACTCAAGCAAAGAAAAAAATATTTAAGTGATGTCGGGGAGAAGATTGCAGTAACTAGTGAAGAATAACATCGTCTACTTTGCTGTCAAATCACACCCGAATTTCAGTAATAGATTCTCGGCTGACACTCAATTCAATTCGAAGGTGATCCTGCTTTATCCCAGCCCATCAAATATTAAACACTTGCATTAGCAGGTGCTGCCGCTTCCCGGCTTAAAGCGGCGGGCGGGCAGCGGGCTGCGGAGGCCCCTCTGCGCTGTTCGCGGCTTGGGGACAGGGCAGCTCCGTTATCTGCCCGTCACCCCGAGTCTTATCGCAGCTCAGCGGGAAGACCACTTCAGATAACGCTTGCCCCGACGCGTCACTGTGATTAGATTATTATAGTAATTATGACTCCCCAAGATCTCCCCTAGACTGGGACATGTGGAAGGCGGGTGGCGGGCCGGGCTGAGCCTGGCTGGACGAGGGCAAGCCGAAAACCCAGGCAGGGAAGCAGAGGTAGCAGGCGAGGCAGCGGCCCCGGTCCCGCCTGACGGATGCCTTTCAGGAAGGGCAGCCTAGCTTGTCAGAGCGAGGCCGAGATGAATTGGCGTCTCCAGCGTGGCCGCGGGGTCATGTGCCCAGTTTCATACTCCCAGATAAGGCACGATAACCAACCGCTGCAGTGACACGGCTTCAGCCAGTACTTCCTCAGGGGGGCACAGGCGGGAGGCAGGGGGCAGCACGTGCACATGGGTCTGCCAAGATCCTAATAAGAGGGATTTAATTTTTACAAATGCTGCTTCCAGCGGGGCCTTCACATACCAGCCAAAGTCCAAAATGATATTAAAAACGGTTAATTAAAACTGCTCTCCTTCAGCCTGGGCTCTCCCCCTGCTGCCCTTGCTGAGAACCCTGGCACGTCTCCCCCAGGTACTGTCACACACCCTGCAGAGCTGAACCTTCAGAAGTGATCACCAGCCTCAAGGAACCCCCACAGGCACAGTCCCAGGGCACAGTCTCACAAGCTCCCTCCAACTCCTGCCATCTGAGGTACCCCTCAGCCACAGCCAGCAGATGCAGAAAGCCACCCAGAGAACACAGGGCCCTACAGCAATCTGTGTTCCTACTTGTGTGTGGTCTGGATCCTCACACCTGCTACCCTTCTACACCTGTACCCACACGCCCACCACCCCCAGCACTCACTTCTAAAGTCCTTCCCTGCCAGATACATACACCATCAAGTGCGCACACCGCACAGGCATCAAACTCTCCCTTGGGTTACTCGGTGCATCCTTCCACTCCCCACTCCCTCCAGACATCCTCCCCAAGATTACATCCATCTGTGAATCTGAGCAGAGCCTTCCCAGGAGCCCCACTCAGGACAAGGTGATGTGGGTTATGTCTCGGAGATTCTGGCTAAGAAGTCAAGGCTGGGACCTAGGGAACTAGCAGAACAGGAGAATCAGGGAGGCTATCCCCTGCGGCTGCCCACAGGGGCACTGGAGAGAAGCAGGCCAGTGTGGGGTTGGAAGCAGCTAGGAAAACTTCCTGGAGGGAGTGGTAGTGGAGGGCTGGGCAGGGGGTTGACAGCACTCCAGGCAGGAGACACAGCAAGGACAAAGGAGAATGGCAGGAGCAGGCTTGGTGAGAGCACAGACCAGGGCTTGGGTGTGGCTGGGGCAGCCCGCCCCATCTTCAGGTGCTGCCTCCCAGCTCTGTGTTCCAATGGCAACAGGGGCATCAATCAAGGGACCTTATTACTTGTCCTTCCCCTTTCTTCCACCGGCTCCTTTTCCCTGCTCCCTCCTTCTCTCCTGCCAGCCTGCAAGGACCTAGGAGTTTTCTGACCTCAGTCAGCAAGCGGTGGGAAAATGTTTTAAGAGCTCTCACCAAGAGCCTGTGCCCAAGCCCCTTTTCCATACTGGTTCCAAATTCTTGGGATGCCACTTCCCCAGCTGCCCCTCTCCTGGCCACCAGGACCCATCTGCCCAGCTGTGGCTTCCTGGCCAAAGAGTGGGGCAGGTGGAGCTGGGGTGAAAGATGCTGGGTCTACCAAACCACCCCACCGCAGCCCTGTGCCAGGCAGGCACACACACTTCCCGTCCCCTGGGCTGCTGTAATTTCCATGCGCGGGGAAGCAGGTGCCGAGCTGCTCCCGGCTGGCTCTTCTCTCTCGCGGCTCTGCCCGCCTTGGCTGCTGCCCCATTAGCTTAGTGGCCAGCCATCTGCGACGGGCCTGCCGCGCAGCCCTGCTGTAGGCGCGGCGGGTGGCCCCCTGTGTAACAGGGAGCTTTGCCATTAGCGCCTTTAATATTCTGACACCTCAGCACAGCCTGCTATTACATGCAAACGCTGATCGCCCTGTGAAATTACATTGCTGGGCCCGCGAAATGGAATCGTGTATAATCAGCCTCCTCCATGCACTGTCAGTCCCATCACAAACACGGCGCCCGGCGGCTTACGGGGGCTTAGCAGCTGCGACAAGTGTATTGGGTTTAATAGATGAAGTAGCCCTCATCGGCAGCAGCATCAGATCCTTCAAAGAGGAAGGATGAGGCATCGATGGCTGCGAGGGTGCCTCTGCCCACCCACTCACTACCTGCCAGGGCCCTGAAGGGGGGGGTGGCCACTGAGTGGGCAGGGCAGTGGCTGGGGTTAGAACCCAGCTCAGACTGCACACAGAAGCACAGACGGCTCTGTAACTTCCAGAAAACCCAGAGCTTCCAAGCTGCAACCAGCACGTGGGACCCCCCAGCTTCCTCATGATGGGGGGAGGAGCAGGCCTTTAACCAGACCTCTGGGTGACATGTCACCTGGTGGACCCAAGGCTGATGGGTCATTTCCCAAGATGAGGAAGCCAATCAAATCACCTGCCATTCCCAAGAACACCCAACAGATGAAGCTGTAAGGGGAATACTCTGGACGATGGGGGAGAGAAAACCTGACAGACACAACTACTACTTAAGTCCTATCTAATTGGCCAGCACTTCTCTAGCTGGTGAACCAAGTTCCAAGGACAGAGGTAAATACAAGGATGGCAGACCCAGCAGCCCAGGCCTCGGAGAAAGGCAGTGTGGTTGGGCTCAGGAGTCAGACAAGCATGAATTCAGTTCCCAGTCTGCCAGTTATTAGCACTGTCACTTGGGAGGAGTTACTAAATGTCTCTGAGCCTCAGTCCCCTATACTATAACATGGGAGGACAGTTCTTTCTCAGGGTATATCTGAGGTCACTCAGAACATCCACTCCCACTGTGACCTCCAGATATTCTTGGCGCTGTCACCTGAAATGCCTTTGAGAATGCGGTTCCCTCTCCCTTTCCTGGGCTCAGCCAAGCACCAGTTGTGGCAGACTGTGTTTTCCAGGGATGGCTGCAACACCATCTCCCATCTCATATGCTCTTCTTCCAATGTAACTTTGACTCCCCTGTTATCAAGAGAGGGAGTCTATGCCCCTCTCTTTGAAACAGCATAGGCTGTTGGGACTATTTCAACTAGCAGAGTAATGCAGAAGTAATGCTATGCGACTTCAAGGCGATTTCAGAAATAGAGGAGGCAGCTTCCTCCCCATTCATTAGAACACTTGCCGGGGAACCCTGAGCGGCTCTGTACATAGCCAGACGGCCCCAGGGCAGCCATCTTGTAAGGAAGCCCACACTAGTCTGTGCAGAGACCACATACAGAAGCCATGAGAATAGCAAGGAAAGAGAGATGCCCGCAGCCAGCTCCCAGCTGATCCAATCACACCCTATGCCGGCTCCAAGGACTAACTACAAATGAATGAGAGAAGCTGAGCCAGAACCTATTTACTGAGCCCCTCCTAAATTCCTGACCCACAGAAACCACGAGATAAAAATCAGATAGCTATTGTGTTAAGTCACTAAATTTGGGGGTGACTAATTATGTAGCAATACTAGCTAGAAAACCAATACCTACGCAATTCTGGATATACTCTGCCAAAACCCCTTCAACTTCTTGCTGCTTTAAGACTATTCCTCCCCTCTCTCTGGGACTCCATTCCAGGTCATCATCATACTGGGTAACTTTAGTATCTACAGGACAGCCCAGCCATGAACCTGGCCTTTCAGTTTCTCAACTTCCTGTGCTCTAATGACCTTCTCCTCTACCTATTTCAGCCATCCATAGGGAGTGGGTGCTTGAAGTGGTAGATCCCAGGGCTCCAGGCCTGGTAGACAGAGGATCAAGACCAGAAGGGAATGGACAGACCAGGAAAAGAGCAAGAGAAGGTACAGAAGCTGGCAGGATAGGAGGCTGGGGTCAGAGTGGAATCTGTCATTTTAAGATTTCTGAGGGAGAGCAGTTCTGGTTGATAACAAGACCCCAGGATCTACCAGTTTAAGCACCCACTTCACGGTCTTCAAGCCCCCTGCCCACTTATCCAAGTACATCTTCCCTGAGAAAACCCAATGGTGACTCCATTTCTCCACACTTGAACCTGAGCTAAGCGATGCCAGAAAGTCACTCTGATGCATAGAAAGTGGCCACAGTGGGTCCAAGATCACAAACTGAGCAATTCTCAGTGGTATGCAACACTCCTACTCTTCTCTGATTTTCACAAAGCTCATAAAAGCTGTGGCGCAGAACTCTTTCAACTGCATGCCCCCCGTCTACAGATGCGTCTGTACCCTTCCCTACCTGCTTCTCCACCAATGCTCTTCCAACAGAAGGGACACCTCGCTTCTTGTCTAAGGCCAATCCCGTACTTGTGCTTGACATCTCACCCTTCTCCTGCCTGCTTGGTCCTCCTCCATCTGGGATCCCCTTTCTTTCTAATCTTTTAACCTCCCCATCTCTGCTGGCTCCTTACCATTAGCATTCTAGCAAATGTCTGAATCTCTATCAACTTTACAGAATTTATGTCTCAGGTTCCTCTTTATAAAATGGGGGCAATAAGGTTTCTATCCCATAGAACTGATGTGAGGATTAAATGAATTATTGTGTGTAAAATGTTTAAAACAATGCCCAGCCCTCTAAAATTTATGTCACTATTAGATTATTATTTTTAAAGCCCTCCTTTCACTCCAGGTCCCCACCTGGCGACTGACTGTTTTCCTGTTAACAACCAAACTTCTCAAGATTATCTCCACTTGCCTCCACTTACCTCCCCCATTGCTCCTTCACACCCACCCGTCTGCCTTCTGGCCTGACTGGTGTCATTCAGCTCCTGCTAAAGCCAACAGTCCTCCTCATGCTGTCCACACCTAGGGACGGTTTCAGAGCTTTGCTGTCCCCGCCTCTCTGCGGCCTGCTTCAGCTTTTACACTCTTCTCCTTTGGTTCTCTTTGAGTTCTCTAATCTCTCTGCCCTGCCACTTTCCTCCTACTCTCCCAGTAGTCCCCTCTGAGTGCAGACCATCCTCCTCATGCCCTCAGATCTTCTCGCTTCCTGTCTTTGTCTACACTCTATCTACCTACCCTCTCCCCGGGTGACTTTTTCAACTTCCTGTCTTCCACCTCTCCACCTTCCAAATCGATCATCTTTGCCACTACTTGAGTATAAACACATATTTTCTATTGCCTACCTGACATTTCTACCTGGATTTCACCCAGGTACTTCATTCTCAAACATCAAAACAAAACAAAAAATCCCAAACTAAAAAAACCTGTTCCAACATCTCCTCTCCCAAGTTATCCTTCTCTTGGGTTCCCAAATCCCAGTGAAAGCCATTATCATTTCTGTGTCTATCAGAAGTCCTTTTCTTCTTTACTGCCCCCTGAGTCTTGGGATTGCTGTTTCATGCCTCCAAGACTTGACTTGAGCAATTCCTTCAGCCTGCCTAGAATGCCCTTGGCCTTCTCCCACTTTTGTCCTAGTAAACACATACTCTTCTTTCACCACTGACTCAAAGTCTTTACCAAGTCCTCCTTGACTTGTCCCTTCTTTAAACCCATCCACACTCTGAGCAGCATCTGTAACACCAGATTTGTTCACGTAACTGTTACCCCACGATGGCGCTGGGAGATTCTTAAGGTCAGGGGCTGGCTCTGCTGTTTCTCTAAATGATCTTCATTGAGGGGATGGGAAAATAAGACCTCTCTTTGGGCCTAATTTTGCCAAGCGGGAAAGTCTGGTTTTCAGAGTTGCTGCTCCTGTTGACCCTATCTGGTCTCCTTCGAGAACCACTGCTGTTCTTGCCCAGTAGACCAGCAATCTCCCCAAAGCCAACCTTAGAACTGGGGGATCAGCTGTCTGTGTCAGGAGAGAAGGAAAGACTGTTCCTGTCCCTCCTTCTCTTTTTCTGAGCTCTATGGCTTTATGGGTAACTCCCACTCCATTCCTGTGACCCAGCAGAACAGCAAGAGGATGGACACTCACATCAGCTGACACATCCCATCCTCTCTATGTCTAGTGGATAGTATGTCCACAGTGTTCCCTGGTCAGGGGTCCCAGAGCTGCCGCCGCCTCTGTCCATCAACAGACCTTGAGTGGGATGATTATTGTCTCTGTGCACTTAATCTTCCTCCACTCGGCCCACAGCAGGACGGCTGCCTCCAGTGAGCTGGACCACCACTACAGCAAAGGCTGGGGCTGCAGCACTGGGAGGACAGCTGCCAACTTAGCTGGATCCCATGAGGGTCCTGAGTCTATTTTCAGGTGGAGTAATCCAGAGCCTTTGCTTCACTGCTGAGTCAGAGGGGACTTGGGGACACCGAGGTTTCTGAGGCGAGAACCAGATAAGGAGCTCCTGAGCCACGCTGCCTGAGCCCCCACGGAAGAGGCTGGCCTCTCTGGGGCACCACACGCACTGTCACAGAGTCAAAGGCAGCAGGTCTCAGCCAGCTGCCCAGGGTGAGAGCTACCTTGTGAATTTTCTTTGTTTTCATTACAATTTCCTCTCCCATTGCTTCTTTTTAGCCAGCCCTCTCCTCCCCGGGGTGCTGGGGATTGAATGAAACACCACCCCCGGCTCCAATAAGTGTATTTCAATTACATCTGTCACTGCATAACGATATAATGATATATCATGTGATATTAAATCCATGGTAATCATATCAGGGATTTTTTTTAATCGTGCACTAATCGTATTATTACATCTCTATAATTAACAACAGGAGGTATGGAAATTCAGTTAAGGCAGAAGGCTCAATGTACTCCCCTCACCCCATCCATGCCCTAGCTTCCCCAGATTAGGGCCCAATTAGGAGTTGGGAACTGCAGGGCACCAACATGATGGGCCAAAGCTTCCACCTCCCAGTGCCTTGGCCATGGGCAGAGCCTTCAGCATCCAGGGCTGGCAGAGATAGGACAGACTGAGACCAGGAGCATCTTGCAGACGCTCAGAAAAGAGCCTGGGGTGGAGGCCACACAGAGAGGCCCAATGACGAGGCTCAGCTGGGCCTTCTAGACCTCCTGTTCCTGCAGCACCAAATCTTCTCCATGGGGAGGGGTGTTACCTTTCCTTCCAACCAGCAAGGTTCTCAAAGGTGCTTGCAAGGCACAAGGCAAAGTCTTGCCTTACGGTCTCCCAGATCAGAATTCCTCTTGCTACTGCTACACACATTCCCTCTCTCTGACCTGGCCCGTGTGGTAGCAGCTCTTAATATCACCAGGTCCAGCAGCTGTGATGTCGCTACCTCTTGGTCCTAAAATCCCTGAGCTGAACAAACCAAATTTGCCCTGGGTCCATTCCTCCCCAATTCTTTCTCTGAAGCCTGTCCCTTCATACTGCATGACAAGTGGGGTTTTTGATAACCACTGGGGTTGTTCCCCCATCCCCCAGAATAGTCCAGGTTCTTACGTCCTCCCACCCAGACCTATATGGAGAAGGGAGGGGCCTGGGACTGCAGCTTGAACTATGTCAAATGACCCTGACTCTCCCACCTCCCCCCCCCCTTTCCTGATACTGAGCTGTTAGGGCTAATCCCCTCAGGGGTGTCAGAACCAGTCTGCAAAGCAGAATTCTGTGTTTCAAGTCCAAAGCTTTGAACTTGGCATGTAACTAGTCCTCAGTGAGGGGCAGGCATTTTGCTAAGTTTGACTCTCAGAAGTTGGACAGGCCTGAAGATAAAAGAGAAAAATCATGTCCTTTTTCCTAATAAAAAGGAGACACTAATAGCAGTCAGCACTTAGGCAAAGCACTTTAAGTTTCTAAAGTGCTTTCCAAATTAAAATATAATCTTTTACTGAGCATGTGACGCCACCACCACGACCACCAACCCCTCACACACGAGAGCATGCGCCTGCTTGCACATAGCACGTACACCTTCGCTTTCCTTCTCCCTGGGAAAAATGAAAAGGGTGTTCAAAACCTTCATCTCAGAGCTCTCTGCATCTTCATTGGCTTGCTCATATAACACACACTTACTGAGTAATGACCACGTGCCAAGCTCTGTGCTAGGTGCTGGAGACATAAAGATCAAGTGGACTAAGCCACTGCCTTCAAGGAGTGTCCAAGCTAGAAGGAGAAACACAGAAATTTACATGCAGTGGTAGGGGGAGCTTAGATCCTGTAACAAGAGGCAGAAACCCTAACCAGGCCTGGTGGGAAATCAGCTAGAAGACTGACGTGGCCTTCCGTAGGACATCCAAGGCAGGGTGCCTAGAGAAGGTGGACATGTGGGCCTAGAGCTCAGTTCAGAGGTCTGAGATAAGAAAAGTCCTAAGAATGTGTAGGGGCGGCACTTGAAACTGAGTAGGTTAAGATCACCCAGAAAGAGAATAAAAACCTTTGAGGGTCACAAGAGGCCCTCTCTTCTTTAATGTTTGGATAGAAAAGAGAAAGGCTGAGAGATGGAAGGCTGAAACCCTAGAGCCTCTAGGACTGATACCCAAAGAGCCTCCTCTCTGGACATGCCCACCATCCTGTCCCCTGTAGGCTCTTGTCACCGCCACCTTTGCTCTGCCTAGATGTGTTTCAACGGAGGACTGCAGGCTCTGCAATCACACTGACTCGCTTGTGACAAACATTAATGGACAGCCTATCGTATGTGGGGTCACATGCATACATTAGCAATAGAGACACAGTACTGTCCTCAGAGAGCTTCAGTCTGTCGGAAAAAGCGGATGTTAACTAAAGAGCAATGTAAATAACCACTAAGGACCTATAGTAAGGACTCAAAGAAGAAAGGTAGGCTGTTAAGACAGGATAGAAGATGGAAACCTGACCTAGATGGGGAACACTTCCCTGAGGACAGGGAAGCAGGAACTGATGGACTGGAGGGAGAGGTGTTTGCAGTCAAGGGTATGAAGCGTGCTAGGGCTTTAGGCAAAGGGTAACAGCACTTGGAAGGAATCAAACACTTGGTATCTCTGGAGCACAGGAGACAAGTATGAATTGCGGCTGATGAGGAAGACAGGAGATGCCCAGACATGTAGGGCCTCAGAGGACACAATAAAGAGCTTCATTATTGTTTCCTAAGGTGATGGGAAGCCATCCGAGGGTCTACCACTGTCATGTGATGTGATGTTAGGGTGCTATACCAAAGTCAAAAGTTAGTTGCTGTGCACAACTACCCCTCCCCATTCCTAAGGGTAGTCACGCCCGGGAAAAGCTAATAGAGAACCAAGACCATTTTATTCTGAAAGGAGAGGGAGAAACTGCACAAGCGGCTGAACTCATTCATTTATTCACTGAAGACTCACACAGTCACTGAAGGCCTGCCAGACCCTGGCACCTCAACTGAATCCCATGTACACCCTGCCCTCAAGAACTCACAGTCCTTCCCAGGAAAATGAATACAGATGCCATGAAGCGCCCAGTCACTGTGACAAAGTGATCAGTGAGAACTGCAAGAGCGTTACGAAGGAGGAAAGTGCTTAGGCCCAGAGGCATCTGGAGCCCGGAATCCGTGTGCTGCCTCCTGGTCCTCTCCTCACTGCAAGCAGCAGTTGGCTGGCTGGGACAAGCACTCCCACACAGACTGCACACTGGGCAGTGTGAGGAGGACTCTGAGCCAAGGCTCCCAGGAAAGGGCTGGATACCAAGCAGGAATGAACTTGAGCCAGGATCTTCTGATTGCACAAATGAAGGTTGGAAGGATGTGACCAAAGCTACAGAGGACAGAGGAGGGAAAGGATCACTGTATCATCCCAGGATGATGGAAGGGGCACCTTTAGAATAAGCAACAGGGCTTAAATAGGAAATCATCCAGGACATGATTCAGGCAACTCTAGTCCCCTGCCCTGTCTCCGCTTTGGAACGTGAGGGGCTTAATTACTTGACTTCTTAGGTCTCTTCCTGATCTGAAATTCACTGGATCTGAGGTGAAACTCCCACAAAAGTCAGGCTTATTTCTGATCCCACATCTTTGCTTACACCATTTTACCCCCAAAACACTGGCCTTCTTCCACCCTCTCCAAATCCTGCTTGTCTGCCAGGACACCACTTTCAGGAAGCCCGTCCTGATTTCTCTTCCTCCCACCCCCACGTCCCACCCTGACCTCCACAGTTCATACTATGGTTCTCCCTACAGCACTTTGCTTAATTACATATCACAGGGGTCTGGTTCTCTCACTCGACTGGTCTGGGGACTGTCTTGTCTCTCCCCGACCCCTGACATCCATTTCAGAGGCAGGCGCACTCTTGCAGGCCCTAGAGGCAGGCAGAAGTCTGGGTCCCCACTCCCTCTGCCCACAGTCCTTTGAGAACTCGACAGGCCTCCACTTGAAAAGGGTGCTAAAAGCAATGATGTCTCCAAGTGCGATGGGAGATATTTGTGTCTGCTTTACCCTTGGCTTTTTGCTCCGGTTCAGGTAGGAGCGGGGTGGGCCGGCTGGCAGATCTGAGAGCGCGGCACGCCCCAGCGGGCAGGGCGCACAGCGCGGGGAAGGCGCGAGTCAGTCTGGAGTGCTCCCCATTTATCAAGCTCACGCAGGCCGCCAGCCGAGCGAGTCTTTCTATCATTACACCTCTCAAAATCCGATTCATACCACTAATCCTGCCTTCATTCTCCCAGATTAATAACATCTCTTTCAACCTTCACAGTGTGATAAATAGACAAAGAGAGAACAAAAGGAGAGACAGAAGAGAGAGAAAGAGCTGGAGCAAGTCCCCATAATAGAGAGAGCCGAGAAAGAGGAGAGGGAAAAAAGGAGAGCGAGCGAGAGCAGGCAGCGGCCGGAGACTACAGCTACCTCAGAGAGCCGCTGAGGAGAGCGGGCCGCTGCTCCCCGCTATGCGCTCCGCTCCGTCCCTGAAGAGAAAGAAAGGCTCGTTAACAGCTCCTTCCTGCCTGCACTTTTGTTCAGATTCTTTTCTTCCCTTCCAATCCTGCTTTAGGTCAAATTCTAGTGAAAATGAGTCTCGCGGTTTCCCGGGCTCCTCCCAGCCTCCCTACCAGGCCCAGGGAACCAATCGGGCCCCTGGCAGCAGGGCTGGATCTAGGCCCAGGCAGGGCTAGAATGGGTTTAGCAAGGGAGGGGTAAGCTGGCCTAAAAGCTTCCCCAGAGCTGTTGCCTTAGCCGGGCCCCCTGCCTTCTTTAGGCTGACCAGGAGAGGAAACGGAGGAGAGGGAGGCTCCAGGGTCCATTTCCTAGGGCTCTGTCCTGTACAGTTCTCTGACCTAAAGCTCTGGTTGATCCAATCCAAGGCTCCTAGCCCCCAGCAGCCCAGCCCCAGCTAGATGGTGGAAGTAGGCCCCATGAAGGCTTGCTAAAACTGAGGTGTGGCCCATACAATCAAATTATGATGGAGAAGTGTGCTGGGAAAATAAATCCCACTGGGTCCCAGCGCTAGGCCTAACACAACTGATCTGTGACGATTCTCCTTGTTCTCTCTGCCCAGAGGCTCGCCCACACTTGTCTCCATAGCACACTCCCCATCCTCCTCACAGAATGAGTTCAAGAGCCCCCCTTCTTCCCATGACCCCCGCTTCTGGATGCCAGTCTGAGCTCTTCCAGGAGAATTCAGCCACTCCCTCTTCTGGGCTCTGGAAAGCAACACCATTTATATCACCCTGCAGTGAATGTCTCCCTCACTCCACTGGGAGTCTTTCAGCACTCTGAGTTCTCTGTTCCCAGGTGCAAGCTACCCATGGCACTTTCGCTCTGTCTTGACTTTGCCCAAACTAGCCCTAGCAGAAAACTAAGCCAAACAAGAGCTGACCCTCCCTCTGGACTGCACAGTATTCCTAGGGAGTTCACAGGCCTAGCTGAGAGGCAGGGGCAGAGGCATTCGGCCCTGGGAAGGTCTCTTGGCTCTGCGCACCCACTTCTTTCACAACTCACCAGATGGGACAATGTGCATTTTTTAAAAAATAATCCAAAGACTTTAATGACTTAAACCTGATTAGAATATGCCACATGAGAATCAGCATTTTACAGAAAGTTGTACAGAATTTTTTACAAAGAAAACTTTATGTCTGTACCACATACATTTTATCTATTTGAAAAATTTTTTTACATTAAGCTCCTCAGGTTTCTCAATCCTTTAGTATACTCTTATGGTGGGATGTGGGTGGTATGTGTGCAGAACAAAGGCCTGTCCTGCCCAACCCAGCCTAGTATGAGGAGCCGTCCAAGAAAGTCAAGGCTTCTCCAAGGGTGGAGGTTGGTGGTAGAGAGATGCAGAGCCTCAGTAGAAAGATGGTGGCCTTGTGGTCTGCTTAGAGACAAGTCCTATCTAGGAAATATCCTGCAGACACTTGTCAGCTACTTTCCTCTAAAAAGCCTCCCCCTATCCCCTGCTCCCAAACACAGCCCTGCTTTTGGATCAAAATGGCTGCTACCCACCCCCACCATTCATTCCCGGGGACCCCGTTACTTCTAACTCCAACCCTCAGGTTTGGGAAACTTGAAAAACCTCGAAGAACTGGAGAACTGGAGGCTTCACAGGGCTAAGTAAATGAAACAAGTAGGCAGAGGGTAGTCCTTGGGATCATATCCCTCTCACAAAAAACCCCAGAGAACCTGTTAACCTTCCTTCAGCCCTGTGTCAGGACTCTCCGCACTCACCTGTGCCACCAGACCTCTAAGATCAGACACCTACAACAGACAGGGTGAAGGAATGATAGCGACTGATATTTGTCCATGGGTCCAAGTGACCCAAGGAGTTGGGTAAGAGGGGGACTCATACAGTCTCAGTGAAGGAGAATGGTCCTCCCTACAACCAACCTAGCCCACTTGTACCCTGAACTCCGGAGCAGGCTAGGTGCAGCTGGCACACAGGCCCATACTGCTTTCAAGCCCAAGGCCACAGGAGAATGCCAGAAACATGGAACTTGGCCCCTCCCTTCCCTAAGAGCCCACATTACTGGCAGATCAGAGAGCCTCAGCCAGTCAACCCCCCTGCAGCCCTCTAGACACAGGCAACCAGTAGGTCCAGACACCCCTAAACTTGCTCTAACCAGCTCCCATGCTCTAAATTCCCAGGCAACTTCCTGGAAAACTTTCCCAGGGGCTCAGAAAGATGCTCTAGCTGCTGCAGCCCCACCCCAGACAGAAGGACAACCCCAGAGTCTGAGAAGTCAAGTCATGGCAGCCCCTCCATCCTCTAATTCTGCTGCCAATCCTTATTCAATACACAGTCTCACTGCCACCCCCGTAGGTAAGACTCTACCACGTACCCAACTCTGAGGGATGAACCTCATTCCTTCAGGGGGTTTGACTCCTTCAACTGAGAGGGACAACCTAGATCCCAGTAAGGGACCTGTCTGGGGAGCAGATAGAAGGACGTCAGCCAGACACAACAGGGTCTCTGTCAGGTCAGGAAGATAGATCCCAGTGATGCTTTTCCCCTGAACCGGACTTGGAGAGTTCACCCCCGAAGTTTCCAGTTCTAGAGCCCACTCCTCCAGGCAGCCAGTGGCACAGAGCAGGAAGAAGTTGGGTCCTAATGTGTAAAAAGCTCCAGCAAAGCAAAATCATTTACTCTTCGGTGTGACTGCTCAGCAGAGCTAATAAATCTTGCATGAGCAGGGCCGATTCTAATTTCCTAATATGAAAAGGCATTTGGATTGAGAGAGAGGGGGAGATAAAAGTGATTGAATCTCCAATAGTCCAGGTTACTGACAAGAAACATCCTGCTCAGCCCTGAGAGAAGGATGGCAGCGCCCGCCCGCCCGCACACACCCATCCGTTCTGCCCCCCTCTTGGCGCGATACATCTCAGTCTCGTCTATTGACAGGACGTGGCTTTAAACACAGTTACACAAGTTATCATTTCTGCTTTCTGATCAATCTGAATTTTCAGGACAATTACCCTCTTAATCAATGATTGCTATCAGCAGCCCTGCGCCTGGACGGATTTCTCAGCAAGGTAATCATGCCGCCAGGCTGGACGGCGCGTGCATAGGCAATGAAGCTCCGGGTGGGGTCTCCTCCCTCCCTCCTGAGTTCCCCATATCCCAGCGCTCCTGCCAGTATTGAGGACAAGGACGGCAAAGTGTGAAGGCCACTTCAAGGAGTGATGGGAATAGAAGGAAGGGAAGGGAGGGGGCCCAGCCACCCAGTCAGCCTTTCAGACCACCTGATTATGGAGCAAGCCTATTAAAACCCTAGATTTACTGCCCAGCACCCTGATGCATCTCCACATGCCCTCCTGCCATCATTCCTACCTCCTAATTAGCCTAATAAAGCCCAATTCTAATTATGGGCTCAAACTATTAGGGTGAGTAAATGCAAAGAAAAGTGAAATATTGGTTTTACCCATCTCTCAGAGGCTATTGGTTCTAGAAATTCCTTTTCTTTTATAGACCTGGTTCATACGGGCTACTGACTAGAATGGCAGAGGCAACCTCCTCTCCTCAGATACCCAGGTTTCTGGAGCTGTCACAAAGCCAGCCTGGCCTAGAGCCAGGAGGCCACCCAGCTTAACAGCCCCTCCAGGGCCTTTCCACAGATCGTACCCTCCCTGTATAAAACAATCTGGGGCCCCTCAGGAGAAAAGGGAGAGGAGGGGGTAGAGTCAGCCTCTACAGTGTTGAGTTAGCCAGAGACCTTACTGACCTTACTTGCCATCAAGGGGGCAACTTAGGAAAGCTTCTCGGACTAGCTGTTGTTGGGCAAAGAACTTACACCAGAGAGGCCAACAGTGGAAATGAGAAGGGCATGGTCTGGGACACTGATGAATGAGCTTACACCTCAGTGTGGGTGGCAGATAGGTGAATATAGATACAGGGGACAGAGCGGCTTAGGGAACTGCTATTATATCCCAAGAGGGAAGAGAATTAGAAAGCATGCATGTATTCATTCACTGATATTTACTGAGAGCTAGCCACGGCTAAGTGGTGGGGATACAGCAATTAATACAGGAGTGACCCTTACTCTGAGGAGCTCACAATCTACTTGAAAGACAGGTGTAACACAAACAAACAAAACACCAAAATGCAAAAATAATAAAGTGAACTGGTACACGAGTATTCATAGCGTCATTATTCGTAACAGCCAAAAAGCAGAAATAATCCGAATGTCCACCAACTGATGAATGGATGAATAAAATGTGATATATCCATGCAACGGAGTATTAGTCGGTAATGAAAAGAAATGAAGTGCTGATTCACGATGCAACATGGATGAACCCTGGAAATGATGCTAAGTGAAAGAAGCCAGTCACAAAAGACCACATATAAAAAAATTCCCAGAACTGCAAGAATAGGCAAATTCATAGACTGAAAGTAGATTAGTGGTTGGCTAGGGCAGGGGCATTTTGGGGAAATGGTTGTGTTGGGGGCAAAAATGTCCTAAACTCAGACAGGGATGATGACTACACAACCCTAGGAATATACTAAGGAAGACTGAATGGTACACTCTAAGTGGGTAAATTGTATGGTATGTGAATTACAGCGCAACATAACTTTTTTTTTTTTTTTTTTAAGTACTCTACCACAGAAGAAGTGCCAAGAGCCCACAGCAGGCTCACTTAAGTGAACAAAGCCAGAAAGCTCTACCACAGTACATAGGCACTTGATGAATAGGTGTGTTAAAGAGCAGGAAGTTGCCAATGGGAAACACAACAAGTCTTCAAAGAGCACATAAAGGGGTTAGGTCTTGAAGGGTAGGTAGAAGTTCACGAGGCAGAAATGCAGCAAAGGACATTCTAGATAAATAGAACAAAAGTATGAATAAGGTCTGTGAGTGACCATGCAGGCCGTCTTCGTACAGCTAAAAACCCAAAGAAGTTTCAAGAGGTAGGCTAGAGAGCTTGTACTGTACCTAGCAGTCAAGATTTTTCAAGAGTAGTACAGGAATAGCTTGGGCTTTGACGGTTTAGGCATGGGAAACAACATGTCACAGGTGAAAGGCCATGGTTTCTGGAGTCACATGTCCAGCGTTTAAATCCTTCAATTTTCCTCCCAATAAACTCGAATGACCAATGAGGGCTGGAATTTTGTCTATTTTGCTTGCTATTTTATTCCCAGTGCTTGGCAGAGTGCCTGACCTAGTAGGTGGTCAACAGCTGTTTACTGAATAAAAGTGAATGAATGAATATGTTGAATCCAGTCCCATTTGACAAACATTGATTTACCATCTACTGCAAAGTTCGCACTGGTTACGCAGTGTGAGCTCTTCGTGGGCAGGGTCCCTGTCTGATCTCTGCCTCAGTGACTCACAGTTTGGAACGGGGCAAGTGTTCGAATTGTATTAATTCCCCTCCCTCTCCTGGTCTGGGAGGTTCCCCTCAGACGCAGTGACTCTTAGATAGGTGTGGCACAAACACGCTGCAGTGGCGGACAAGAAAAGGGGAGCTGAAGCTGTCAGGGTACAAGGCTTCAGGAGCAGGTGGTGGTACCCAAGGTATCTGTCCCACAGCAAGCCATGCGATCTAGGAAGCTAGCAGGCAATTCCAGTTATCAAAGCCCGTGAGGACCTGAGTGGGAATTCACAGAATCCTCTGCAAACTACCCTGCACCCAAGGCCCCCAAGCAGGGCGGGGGCCAGCACAGACATAAGGTGGGAACATAAGCTGTGGGGTGTGCAGGTAGATGAGGAGAAGGTCCTTACTTCCTGAGCACCTGCCCTGACCCCAGAGATCCGCCATTTCCACTCCTCTCCTCCGGTCAGGAGAGCCCTTTAGCTCACGGCTGACCACAGTATGAAGGGGGATCCTCAGTCTCCCAGCCCCCAATTCCTGTAGGGCCTCTCCCTCCCCTCCCTGTTCTTCCCTCCCTTTCCTTCCTGCAGAGCTTCCCTTGAGCCATAAAAATAAAATAAAACACAAACACCCACAGTCCAGGAGGAGGACGTCAGACAGATAATGGGCATTTTATATCTTTTTATGACACTCCCCATAGGCAGCTCGGCAATCACAGCGCAATAAAGGCAGGCATGCAGCTTGCATAGTTAAACAACTGCTGGGTAATTAGGCACAGCAAACACACCACTGGGGAGGCCTCAGGATTGCCCTGGGATCTGCCTGCAGCCTATCCTCCTGCCAGCAGCCAAGTAGGTGCAAAGCCCAGGCCTAGTGCCATAAGCCCTGGTCGTGGTGCTGAAGACGGACCCCTGGCTGCTGCCCTATGCACACTTGGGCTCATGCCCATGCACTAACAGCCGCAGCTGTCTGCACCCATACAGAAGTACTTCCCAAGCAGCTAGCCTGGACCGCATCTTCCCAGAAGGACCACCCCTCTTTACCACGTAGGGCAGCCTAGCATCTCTTGGGGCCCTGCATTAAGGCCCCTGAAAAAGTCACTGGCCCAGATGCAGCTGGGATGAGCTCACCTGGGTAGCTCTGAGCTTACTGAGTCACACAGGCAAGGGACATATAAACACAAAGACATGCCTACATGGATTCTCTCTCTTGTGCATTCTAACTCATACAAAGCTGAATTCAAAATAAATTATTTTTAAAAGCACACCTAAACATACCATACACATAATTCCTATTATTGTACTTAACTACCTCTATTGTATATTTCCCCATTTTCCCTACCAGACTGGGAGCCCTGTATAGGTAAAGACTAGACCTGATTCATCTCAGAGTCTAAATGCCCGATACACAGGGCTTTAGAGAGTGACTGGTGGCTCAATGTGAATGTAGAGGTCCTGGCGCAGGCAGGGCACAGGTCACCAGGTTCAGGCTGATCTAAGCTTAGCTTACAGACAAACGTCCTCCCAGCACCGAGGACACCTCACTGTGAGTCTACACAATGCCTGTTCCTTCTCTAGTGACCACCCAGCCAGTCAATTTCAGAAATTTCAGGGAGCTGGTGGCTAATTCATGGGACAAAATAGACAAAACCCTGCTATAATCCCATCTGAAGACTGAGATGGCCAAAGGTCCCATATTTCGAAGCCACCCAAATCAGCTTTGAGGAATCAGTCAGGGGAAATTAAAGCACCCAACCCTAAGCCACTCTTCCCCCAAAAGAGCTGATAGCAGGCCAAGTGAGCTCACACAAAGGCTTTGGGTTGAACCAGCAAGTTCCATATGAAGGTGAACACACATCCAGCTCTTTGTTCTGGTCTCTACCTGACCGTCACTCTGCACCTGCCAGGACAATCAACAATGGGGATCAAAGGCCAGAGGAAAGGCCTGGGCTGCACCCTGTCTTTAAAGGTATCAAGAGCCCCCCTTCCCACCACCCCGCTAAAGAAGCAGGGAGACAACAAGCTTCACCTCACCCCATGTTCTCATGGAGAAGTCCAAAGCCTCCACAGCACTCAACTCTAGTCCAGGCCATCCCAAACTGTGACAGGACCAGCTATCCAATACCTGAGCCCCAGCCCTTCTGAGCTGATGCCAGGCAATGCTCTGCCTTCCCTGGACCCTCAGCTTCTCCTAGTGGGATAGTGGAACAGTCAGTCCCAAGGCTGGAGATCAAAGTAGGTACGAGTTTAAGGGAAACTTCTCTCACCTTCCTTACATCTGTCTCATTTTTTACTGAGAACAAAAAAGAGGAAACAAAGGCAGAAGAGACTGCCTTCTCTGGCCCCCTTATTTGTTAGATGAGGAAACTACGGGCTCAGAAAAGGCAAGTGACCCAACACCAGAGCCCAGCCAACACCAGACCCAACACCAGAGTCTTTAATCTTCCAGCTTCAAGTTCGGCCCAGGAGTCTTTGTATTGCTCCATGCTGTCCTCCAGAGATAAGGGCCTCATCTGTTCACCTTCAGGTGCACATGTATTTCCACAGAACCCATATTTACATACTTTCCATATCCCTACATGTGGGCATGTGCAAGTACCCAAGTATACATAGACACAAGCCTCCCACATGGACAAATACAATTCTTTAAATACAGATAGATATCCACGTACACCTGGGCACACCCCATACACACACACATATGTCCCCGTTAAGTAAGTGCCACTCTCAAGAGACCTGGATCATGAGGCCAATCCCTATCCTTCCCCAGTCACTGCCTTTCACTGACCATACAACTAGTAATGGCCAGCTATGTGTTTGCCCTAGGCTCCTGTTCCAACCAGGCCAGACCAGAAGAACTGCCTTGAGGTGGTATCTGTTACAGGCCAAGTGACAAGAAAGAGGCCATGCAAGGAGAGAAGCTGAATTTAAATCCTGGTCGTCGGGCTTTGGGCAAGCTTAGTTTCTCTGAGTCTCTACTTCAGCACCCATAGCACAGGGACAATAGCCCTCCCTTGCTGCGTAGTTGTGAAGATGAAACGAATGAACGTATGTAAGGCACCGAGTATGGAGACCGGCACCAGCTGGGGCTCCGAACGTTGGTGCTCTGTCACTGACAGTGATAGGCGTGGTCAGCCCTGCTTTCCAGAGTGGCAGCAGGGCAACCAGGGAGGGACAAGGGAGGCAGGCAGGGCTGTGCCTCCTGCCTTCCAGAAAGCCTCCTTATCCTTTTCTCTCCTTTTCTGTAACTCCTTTTGGTTTCTAGGGTCCAGAGTAGCAGTAACAATAACAACAAAGCAAAACAAAACACAAAAAGAAAAAAAAAAAAAACGAAACGAAACAAAAACTTGGGAGAAGGCAGAGTAACTCAGTTCCCTTACCTCTCTCAGACTTACCCGGAGTGTAGATGAGTCAACCTCTCCCTTGCCTCGCCTCTCTCCCTAGCGGCCCTCAGCTCTTCCACAGGGTCTTCCTGACATCCCCTCTGCTGGCCTAGCTCTGTGGATCGAGAATTCTGATGGATTCAAGAATGAGATCTAGTCCCTATGCTCGAGCGGCTCATGGTCCTGCACAGGGACAGACCAGGCCACATAAAATAACCAAGAGGCATTGGCTAGGTTATTCAAAATAACCTAGAGGATAGCCCGAGGGTTACAGTGCAGCTGATAGTCGGGATGCCTAGGCTTAAATCCAAGCCCCACACAGATCCAGGAGAGCTCACACGCTCCCTGTTCTCAGGATTCACTTCCTCAAGGACACAAGAGAAAGACAGAGGAGCTACAGAGTGGGACCAGGAGATAGAGGTGGCATCACCTGACAGAACACAGACTCTGAGCCACGGCCAGCAAGAGGCAGACCATGAGGTGGGCCTCATCGCAAAGACCTGCCACGGAGGCCACTACAAGCAACTCCAGGGCAGAGTTGCTTGCTCCCTCATGGAGGGAGAAGGAATCCCGGCTGGCTTGAGCGGACTCCCTCATTCGTTCCATTTCCCCTTGTGGCCACACTCATGGGGAAGGCAGAACAAGGAGGGCTGGCCCCTTAGCTGCGAACGTGCTAGGCTAGCCAATCACACACCAAGTGCCAGCACATGCTAAAAGATTTACACACATTACCTAATTGATTCCTCACACTGTACTGCATTTTTTTTTTCTTAAGAAAGGGAGAGAGAGTGGGGAGGCAGCAGAGGAAGAGCAAGAGAGAGTATCTTAAGCAGGGCGTGGAGGTGGGGCTTGATCTCACAACCCTAAAATCCTGACCTGAGCCAGCAGCAAGAGTTGGATGCGTAAGTAACTGAGCCACCAGGCACCCCGGTTCCTCACTGTAATTTGCCACCTTCTACTGGAAGGATATGGAGGTCCTCTGGCACAGCAGTGTCAGACTGCCCAGAGCTGATAATGCTACAAGGCATGGTGCTCTCTTTCCCATCCTGCTATCCTGCGCCCGTGGCCTCTTTCTTCCCACACATGGACATAAACGTGGCATTTTTCTGGAGCTACCGCCACATTCTTAGAAGGAAGCTTAGGCTAGCTCCACCGAGACACTGGGCAATGGTACCTTCCTGTCCTTACTCTCCCAGCTTCTCTGGGAGAAGGCATACACATGGCTGGCCCACATCAGTAGCTTAAAAACCCTGTAAACTACTTTGCAGGTCCCCAATTCGGCAAGTTGCTGCACTCCTCCACGCCTCTGTGGACATTGCTGCCTCCGCCTGGAATGCCCTTCCCACCCTATCTCCCCAACACTTTCAAGGCCCAAGTCAAATATTCCCGTGAAATCTTTGTTGACTTTCTCTCCTGCCCCCAGATGAAAACGACTCCTCCCTCCTCTGTGCTGGAGGCAACAGAGCAGTAAGAGCACGGTCTTGGAGCCTGCCGCCTAGACTCGGAGGCTGCTCCGGCTCTCGTTAGCAGGTGAACCCTGTGCCAGGTGCCTCAGCCTCTCTGGATCTCCGTCTCCTCATCTGTAAGATGCCAATGCCAGTGCTTAGTTCTTAGAATGGGGGATTAGGGACCTAATTCATTTAAGCATTTAGACCAGTACCTCTTCATTTTTATTAATTACCTCTACTTTATTTACAAAGGAGGAAACCAAGATTCTGAGAAGGGAAGTAACTTGTCCAAGGTCATAACGCAGATAGTGACAGAGCCAGGGATCGTCTGAAGGTAAATGTGACCATGCACTCCACTGTACACCAGCCACGCTGATGGCAGCTGGAACCAAGAAGAGGAGATGGACAGCTCCGTTCACTACCTTCACACTCAGGGTGAGCTCGTCCACAGATGGCATGAGGCTTGTCCTCCCTGTACCCCCATGAATTCTGCCAGGGGGTCTCTTTCTCCTAGCTCCTACGCACAAAGTCTGCCTTGAGCTCCTCTCTCCTTTACCCCCCATGTCTAGTCACCTCGGTCCTAGTGGTCAGTACGAGGACAGGGGAGGACCTTTCATGTCCAAGACAACTCTAGGAGTGATGGTATTGTTTTTCTTCTTCTATAAAGAATGATACTGAAGCTTAAAAAAGCGACTTTCCTGAAGCCCCACAGCTAGTAAGTGCAGTCAAGATTCTAAATCAAGCCTACTGGACTCTGGAGCCTGCTTCTGTCGTATTAGTTGTCTTTTACAGGTTCAGGGAGGTTCAGGAATTTGCTTCAGATCACATAGCTAGTTGGGAGCAATGTTAGAAGTCTGAGCCAGACTCATCTGATTCTAAAGCTCCTTTTCTTGCACTAATGGTCTCCAGCCTACGAGCAACATCCCCAGGGACCAGTGTCCACACCAAGCATCACCTGAAGACTAAATGAAGGGTCCATTTCACATATAGCCAGGCCTGGTGTTTAGGTAGGTTTATGCAGATAGCGTTGTAATTAACAGTACAAGTCCATTCACCGAAGCTTTTTCCATTAGTACTTTCCTTATCTTATCTTTAAACACCCAAAACATCAGTTCCACCAAGTGCTGAGGGGGATGGGTGGGGAAGAATGCCTGTGAAGTTTTCCAACAATACTAAGAGCTCCAGGTACTCTGCCTGCTCACCAACTTAAGAGCTCTCTGCAACCACAGGCAGGAACTGTGTCAAGGCACTTTTCCCCATCGTTAGTTACAAGCACACAGTAGAGAAGTGTCTTTTGTATGGAGTAACTGTCCAAAAGTCCTTAGCAGTGACAGGAGGCACAATCCCTTCAAGGACTCGAGACCACGAATGCTAAGAACCAATGCCATCTCTAGCAAAGGGGACTCAAGTCTGGAGCTAAGAAAGGAAGGAAGGAGTCAGAGAAGTGAGTCTGTCTTTCCAACCCTGGCTTCCAACTCCTTCCCTGCCCACCTGCCTAATTATATGGTCAGGGAAAAGAGCACCTCACCCAGGCTCAAATCCTAGCTTTACCTCTTCCTGGCTATGTGTCCTCAGATAAGTTACTTAACTTCTTCAAGCCTATTTGTCTGAGAGATCTGGCAGGGGACTAGGCATGGACTCCTGAGCTCATTAGTCCAGCCCTATATTCAGTGTGGCTTCAAGTAGTTCTTGTTGATGCCCAGTGTGTGTCCCATCCAGTGCTGAGCACCAGAAATACAGAGATGGGTGGCATGTAGCCCTCAAAGTGCTCACAGTCTACTAGGAAATACAAACGTATGAGCAGATAATTGCAAGAGCATGCAATACACTCATTATAAAGTGTGAAACCATCCAAAGGAGGAGGTGATTGACTATTTCTACCAGGGGTCAGAAGCCTTCACAGAAGAGGGTTTTGAAGGATGAACAGTTTTCTCAACATACTAAAAGGGGAAAGGCAAGGTAGGCAAAGGGAACAGAATGAGCAAAGGGAAGTGAAACAGTCCCTTTTGAAGAGTGTATTTGAAGAATGGCAAGAAGTTTGATATGGTCAGAATGTTAGAGGGACAGGAGAGACGAAGCTAGGGATGCTGCAAAGGGCCTTGGGTACTTTGCTCAAGAGAAAGGATGGGCCACAGCTTTCCATACCTACCCTCTTGGCTCCAGTGCTTTTCCTGTCAAAACAAGCACACTGCAATCGCACCCTTTCCTGTGCCTTTGATTTAAGAGTTCCTCTCCTGGCCCTGACAGTAAGGCATTTCTGTCCCACAGATTATAACTCACTCTGGGCTATTATTCAGCTCCCCAGCCCTGGCCCTGCTGCAGTTAGTCCAAACATAATATCCTTCATGCATATATTATCTGTCTCCCTATTATCTGGAATCATTTCGGAATTAAATTTCAGTCCTGCAATATTGGCTTCAGGAGCGGCGCGCTTTATGGGCTAGTCAAAGGTTAGAATACCAATCAAAATAACAGTGCCGATGCAGCGAGACATTTTAATATTCCAAAACCCGGTAATTGTAAAAGGACATAATATTTTTTCCCTGATTACCCCAAAGGCAACACATGTTAACAAGGCGAGGGAAGGAGTGAAAGAAATTTCAGAGTTCAGACAGCTGTAAGACATATTTAAAGGAAAAGCCGGGCAGGGCACTACACCATGGGGGCAGGGAGATGCGAAGAAAGGAGACATTCTCTCCATCTCCAGCTGCCCCTGATTCCAAACACAGCACTGTTCCCTCTGCTACTTCTGGACCACACCCCAAGAACTCATACCCAAGGGCAGACCTTGCAGAGGGTGGGATGAAAGGAGAAAGAGCTCAGCACATGGAGTCTTGAGGCCTGGGTTCTAGTTACAGCTCTACAATCCAGGAGCCTCCAGCCCCCAAGACTGGCTCCTCCCAGGGCTTCAGCATCAAACCCAGCAGCAAAAGCTCCAGGTTGTTTTCTCACTTGCTCCCTCATTGTCCCACGCCTGTGTCCCCACTTCTCCCTCATTTACACCTGGTGCTCTGTGTCCTGTCCTCTGTGTACTATTTCTTCCCCAACACAGCCAGAGGCCCTGGCCTCAGAGCTGGCTCCCACCAGGATAGTGGCCCATAACTGCCCCACACCATGCTCTGTACTTTGGATGATGCCAAAGACCTGGACCACAGCACATCTGGTTCTGACCACCGAGTGGTCCAGAAGCATCTGTCTTGATGCAAACCCTCTTGGCCCTCCAAAATAAAACACCTTGTAGGGCCCCTAGATCTTCATACCCCTCTCTCAGTTTTCAGTTCTGTTTGGTCTGTTTTTTTCCAAATTAGCTTGTGAATAACCCCGATGGAGGGACTCTGCAGGAGGCACCATGTGGCCACCATTCTATAGAGTCCCAGCCTCTGTCAGGCTGCCTATCACTTGAGCAGCTTAATTCCCAGAGCTCCAAAATAGTGACCTGACCAACAGAGTTTCAGATCTTTTCACTCCTGATGGCTTCCCAGCTAGCTGAGTCTACTCGCTGGGGCCTCCAATCTGCATCACTCCGACCTGCTGACCTGCCTATGGCCCCCAGCAAAGAACTTCATTAAGGCCAAGAATTTATTCCTCCATAAGCCCTTAATTTATTACTGCACTGATTGGGACTCTGAATGCTCCAAGGTCAGGAAAAGTCGTGTTCAATCGTAGACACCAACCTTCCCTTCAGCAGTCTCTCCTGCTGTCCACTCCCAGGGGAGGGGGAGATAGAAATGCTTCTTGGAGGGACCCAAAAAGGTCTCCTCCTCTTTATTCTCTCTTTCACAGCTGGCCCCAACCCCACCCCCTTCAGAGCACCCAGAAATTACAGCAGGGCGGAGAGCACAGATGGCACAGGCAAAGTGGAACAACAGTCTTCACACTCTGGCACATCTGGGTCTGTTAAATTCTAGGTGACCCCCTCCCTACAACTTCTGAGCGTGATTGGTTGAGCCCTGTCTGTCAGTGCTCAGAATCCTCCTAAGACACTTGCCTGCTTCCCCCAAAGCCCGTCTAAACAGGCCCAGAGGGAATTCCAGACCATTTGTGAGCGTATGTGCACGCACCTAACTGGATTGGTCTGAATATATGTGAACTGTATATGCATACATGCGGGCATATCTTTGTATATACATTTACCCCTCTGCATCCATACATATGCAGAGAGAATATATACATTATGTGTGCGTTTGTGTGTCCACATACTCACTTCCTTATGGAAGTCACATCTGACCTATCCCTTTGTTAACCTCTTGTTTACGGTAACATTTTCCTCCACCCAATCTTAGCTACTCACTCCCAGGAGTACACCTTGGAACCTGCCAACATGGAGAACTGCCCCATGTCTGAAATCACTAAATCACACATCCTGTGCTAACCATAATCTCTTATCTCTCCATGTGGCATGCTCAACTACACCTGACACACTTTTCCTCGCCTTACTGGGACCTAGCTACTTCTTCCATATCCATCAGGCCCCCTGCTGTCTTCTCTCTCCTCAGTATCCAGCTGAGATTTCCTAGTCCATCTTGGCAACCACCGTCTTGCCAGTATTTTCAACTCCTTTGTTCCTTTCATCATACTCCTTGGGAAAGCCTTCACCCTGGATCAGTTAAGTGTCTGCTGCCGGCATGCCTACAACCAGGCAGCTGAGCTCTCTAAAGACAAGTCCTACAGCAGAAGAGAGTGGTTCCACCATGGATGAATGCCAACAACCTCGAAAAGACCCTCAATACTGCCTAGAAATCCTACTCTGTTTCTCAAGCTGGCTCACACTTCTACTCTTTACTCTTTGCTAAATCTACAGCAATCCTTTCCACTTTCTACAAACCTTCCCAGTCCTCCACTATTAGCAAGTGGCTCATCTACTTCATAGGGGAAACGAACCATCAGATGGGAATTACTTTACCTTGTCAAATCCACATGCCTTCTGCCTCTACCGCACCCACCTTTCCCTTCCCCCTCATGGCAGGTCTTCCTCCTGCAGAGAGCAGATTTCCATCCTTTTCTCCACCCCATCTCCGCCTCATCGTCTCAGAGACCTCTCTCACTCCTGTATTTTTAAACTTTCCTTCTCTAATGGTGCCTACAACCAAGCACATCTCCCATCTTAGGACACACCACCTCCTTCAACCCCACACTTGCCCCATCACAGTTCTCGTCCTTTCTCTCTCCTTCAAAGCTATGTTTCTGAAAAGGTTAAAATATCTCTATCAGCTCATTTACTCCCCAATTCACTCCAATTTGGCTCCAGTTCCTCTCACGCCATCGAATTTTTACCAAGGTCGCCGAGCCCTTCCGTCCCAGGCGCTCAGGGTTCAGTCCTTCTGTTACGTGGCTCCCTGCGAGCCGACTGGTCCTCTTGTTCTGAAAATTCTTTTGTTTCTGTGGCTTTAGTGGCACCACATCTGGTCTACCCCTTTTCTAGCACTCTTTACTCTCTCATTTTTACCCTCTCTTTAGCACAAAAGGTTAGGCAAAACTAAATTTCAGTTCTACCCCTACCAAGTATCAATGTGGGACACAGAGCAAGTTGCATCCTCACTCCCTTGTTTTCTCAACAAGGTAGTACCTGTTTTCTCAACCTTAAAACATGAAAAATAGAGATATGCAAATAATAACAGGTTACTTCAAGAAGTAATCAATATAAAAATTACTAACAAACAAAAAATTAATAAACCATTTTGTATTTAAGTATGTAACTTATACTTAAAATATATATCAGTTTAGGGGCGCCTGGGTGGCTCAGTGTGTTAAAGCCTCTGCCTTTGGCTCAGGTCATGATCCCAGAGTCCTGGGATCGAGCCCCGTATCGGGCTCTCTGCTTGGCGGGGAGCCTGCTTCCTCCTCTCTCTCTCTGTCTGCCTCTCTGACTACTTGTGATCTCTGTCAGATAAATAAATAAAATCTTTAAAAAAAAAAGTCTATCAATTCAGATGCTAAATCTTCATTAGAAATATTAGATCTCTATTTAGATTTTAAGCAGCTAACAGTTGAAAATGTAAACTCACCAATATAGGTTGTTCTAAATATACTTAAAAGAAGTTCTTCAAGAAAGTTTATTTAAATATAAGTTAACTAAACTTTTAAAATGAAAAAAAAAAGGCATCTATAACGGACAATACAGGTAGAGCACACAAAATGCAATCAATAAATGAGAATTTTTACCACTACCACCAGTGACCACTCCTTCTCTAGTCTGACTCTTTTTCCTCTATTAAGTACTGGCGTTTCTCAGTGCTCATCCTAGGCCCTCTTTCCTTCTCGCCCTGTATATTCTACACTCCCATGGCTTCGGTGAGCATTCCTATACCAACAACTCCCCTGAATCTGTAGCTCTTACTCAGACCCTATCCCTGAGCCCTGGACCTATATATTCAACTACTCTGTAGTTTCACAAGAACATCTGAAAGCATCTAAATTCTATGTGTGCCAATTGATCTTCTCCTCTAATCCCCAAACTTCTCCTCCTTCCATTTCATCCAGTTGCTCAAATCATAAACCTTAAGAGTCATTGTGGCTTCCTCCTTCATCATCAACCGTCACAGCCAATCAGTCACTCTTTCCTGTCTATGGTACAGTCTGTTCTGCTATAATACCCGTTTTGCAAGAGCACATTCATTTCAATGCAGTCAATGTATTAGGAAACAGTCTGGCAGAATGCGAATTTTATCTTTGTTTATGTGTGATTTTGTCCGTAATCAATACCAGATAGGCACAGGAAAGTATACCCAGCTGAAGAGAGCTGTATAAGAATATGCAGAACGCACACATGCTTACACTTCAAACATATCATAGCTTCCTAGAACACTACATGTGTCATAAGCTGCATTCATCTGGCTTCAACTTTCCAACCAATTCCAGAGAACTCTCCTTCTACCACTTCGCAATAACTCACAAGCTGCAACCTTTCTCATGCCTACTGCCAAGCAAACTTCATGGTTTTTTCAAGGTAGAGAGCCATATCTTTTGTAGTATTTATGTATTTCTTAGCCATTTAACATGTGTAAAATTATGCTACCATTTTTATTAGGTTCTTATCTTTTTTCATACGTCACTGATGAAGTTTTTGAGTATTGTGCTCCTAACCCCAATTTTATTGCGACTTTTTTTTACAACTTTTCATAGCACGGTGATTTTTAAGAAGGTCTATGTTGCATTATAGTAGAACTGACTGTACCATTTAACACTCTAGAATCAATCCATTTTTCTACATTTCCACTCCTATCAGTTCAATCCTGGTGACTATCGTCTTTTACCTGGACTGTAGCAATGGTCTAATTCTGTGGTTCTCAACCAGGGACAGGACCTCCCCACTCCCACCCTTGTCTAGGCCACTGGAAATGTATGTGCATATGGTGGGGATGGAGCACTTTTGGTTGGAGGAACAACCTGGAGCAAGGCACTACTAGCAGGACAAGAATGCTACAAGTTCAGCAATGTTGTCCATAATTTCTCCCACCCCAAGATGCCAACTATAGACCCATTAAGAAAAACCAGTACTGATCCCCCCATATCAACACTCAGCTCTCTCTACACTGTAGCCAGAATGAGCTTTTTCAAAATCCACATCAGATGACACCTCTCCTACGTTTAGTAGCCTTTAATAGCTTCCCCTTACCCTAAGGATAAGGATCAAAATCTCAAATGTGGCCTCCCCTTCCAGCTTCATCCCTCACCACTCTCCTCTCTTCCCCACATTCACTATGCTCCAGGCAGTCATTCATTCAACAAATAATGACTAAATATCACTGTGTGCCAGGAACTATTCAAAGTGATGAGGACAGAACAGTGAACAGAGGAGACAAAAATTTTCCACTCTCATGGAATTCACATTCTAGTTCCATGAAGCTCCCAGCCTTCTCCTTACCTCAGGGCCTTGCCACACGCTTGTTAGCGAATTCCTACTCATCCTTCAGATCTCAGCTTAGACACCCTTCCTCAGGGAACCATTCTCTGCCTCCCTAAGTCAGGCCCCCTTATGAAATGATGCCATGACTCTGGAACTTAGCAGTGTTACAACACAATTAGAATTATTTAATATCCATCTTTTCTGTTGTATCTCCAGGCCTAGTACAGTACCTGGAACACAGAGGGCACTCAATAGTATGTGTTTACTGATGAAGATGTGTATGTTTTTATATATATATATCTACACATGTCTTCATGCTTTATGAATATGTACGTATAAACATTCGTGCCTGTGTTATATTTCCAAATATTTCTGAGGGTGAATATGTGACTATATATTTATACCCATATGTATGAATGGAAACATAAATAGAATTTTGGATATGCCTACTTGGGTATATTCATTCACTTGAGTAAACACGTGTATATTCATGCACCTGTGTGTGTGTGTGTGTGTGTGTGTGTGTGTGTGTGTGTGTGTGTTTTCTTCTGGCTCCTCACTGACAGCTCTGACCTCCTGGAGGGAGCTGGGAGCAGGGCCCCAAGTCTTCTCTAAGCTGACAGTTCAATAAGAGTATAAGATCATTCAATGACACTCCAAATGTCAGCAAACACTGGCTTGCTTCACTCTGCTACACGGGAAGTGGGTGGAGGCGGGCAGTGTGGCAGCCTGGCCACTGAGAACCTGCTCTTCCCTGATGCAGTGCACACCATTTCTGGACAGGAGAGGCTTTAGGAAATGGGGATGGTGAATTCAGTCCCAGTTCACTCAATGGCTAAGTCTTGGCAGCCAAACAGACCACAACCCCTACCCCTCTACTTTTTCCATGGGTAAAGTTCTGCTTGTGGAGTTGAGGAGGAGAGGAAAAGGAAGGAAAGTGGGGAGGAAAGAGTCAGATCAAGGACAGGAGAGGGCCCTGGAGACAGTCAGGGCCTGGTCACACTCGGGGAAAGAAGGGCACAGAGTAATACGTTGCACAATACCCACGCAACCCAGGTGATGACCTCTCTGGCTGGCTCTTATTGTTACTATTTTTAAGGGAGCAGGAATCTTTGTGCAGCCTGCACTAACTCATGCTGTAAAAAGGTCAGAAAGATCAACATGCCCCTGGAACTCCAGGGCCCCGTAACCCCTCTGTCTGGAATGGCTGCTGGCAAAGACAAGCCCAAAGTCTGGAACTGAGTTATCTCTCCTGCTGGGCTCTCAGGTACATCTAGAACATGATGTGGCTAGAGGGCAGAGAGGAAGGGATTAGGCCTCTCTAATGCCACTTGCCTCATGCCACTCTTGTTTTTCCTAGACCTGCTCAGTTTACCTAAACACAATCACAAGGCCAACTGGGAACAGGGTCTCCAGTTTCTACTGGTACCCATGTCCCTCCTATAGCTTGGCACAGTCCAAAGAGAACCACGCTGAACAGGCTCAGGACAGCTTGCCTCCAACCCCAGCAGCATCAAGGTAGCCTCGAGTGGCAATGGTAACACACGGGTCGGCTGTTTTCCTGCCTCTCTGCCAAGGAACCTGGAGGCAGGGTTCTATCTGGACACCAAAAAGTCTAGTGAACTTCACAGAGCAATTGTTCATGGTCAGTGCCCGCTTCGCCTGGCCGGGCCTTCACATTGCATTTGCTGAGGCCAGCAAGCAGCCTCAGATGCGCGCTGACAGCTGGCACGCTGTCTTTCAGGAGGGCAGACCCAGCCACACCCCCGTGCAGAGCCCCGCCAAGCCCTGTGTGAGAGGGCCTGTGGAGCCAGCTCTCAAAGATCAGCCAACCAGCCAGCCACTATTCGCTGAGCACGTACTCTGTACCTAGCCCTGGCCTGGCCGCCTCGGACACAGAGAGGAAGCAGCCTCAGTCTCCGTGCTCCAGATGGACAGGTCTGTGAGGAAACACAGAGGGACTCGGTTTCAATACTCAAAAGTCACTGATATCTAATGGGCCAAGGGGTCTCAAGACTAGAGACTGACTGCTGACCTCTCAGAAGAGATGATGCTTGAGCTGAATCCTCAAGAATAGCAAATGCACTTTAGGAAGGTGACCAGGGGCACTCCAGGCAGAGGTAAGGCCACAGGCCAAGACCTGAAGGTAGGACAGAGCCTGGCCCCTCACCCACAGATGGAAGGCAGTAAGTAGCTACTGCTCAGGTCCACGGGAGGTCAGCTGGAGAGGTGGGTGAAGGTCAAAATATAAACAAGGACCAAGGGTAAAGGACCTGAGTACCAGAGGAAAGCAAAGGAGTTCACAAATGATGCCACAAAGAATGGCTGCCCCGAGATGGACGGAATGAAGTCCAGGATCATTCTCCTCTACTGTTCCTCTACGTGTTCACTCAGCTCCAGCCCACACACACACCAAAAGCATGCTGCTCCCCTCGCCTGGAAAGTCTTTCCTCTTCAGATTCATATTCCACCTTCCTTGAATGCCCAGTTCATGACCCAAATCCTTGCAATACCTAGTCTTACCCTTCAATGACCTCTCTCTTCTCTAAGCCCCCCTGGGAGCCACTACTCTGACCCCTGGTGTCTTCTCTCTTCTCTGATTTCCTGGGGGTCAATAAGCTGATCAGCGGCATGGGGTTCTTGAGGCTGCTCCAGGGCTGTTGCCCTTACTTGAGAATTATAGGGGTGAGTCTCTCTAGCAGACTGGGGCTCCAGAAGGAAGCAACCCAACAGAGTGATGGGAATCCCTATCTTAGGAGTCTATTCCTATACCTCCTTTCTTCTGCTTACCTGAGAAGTGTAGCACATATTAGAAAAGTACAGTTTTCTGGGTAATTCATTCTCTGCCAGGCTCTAATTTTGTAGCCACTTGGGGTTCCCTCCCAACCCATAGGCCCAGCATGCACTCCCCAGGGACTTGGTGCTACATTAGGGCCAGACTCCTTCCTCATACTCGAAGGGAATTGGGCTCCAGCTTCCACGGTCCTTCTCACATGAGCAAGGCTCTGCTGGGGCGAGGCAGGACCAAAGCTAGCCTGAACCAATTCTACCTCCTAACCAGAGGGAGATACCAGGGCCACTCAGAATGGTCAGAGGCCACACTCATGATCACATCAAAGCAGGATACTTTCCCAGATGGTCAGCTAGCACCACATCTCTCCTAAAGACAATGCAGCTCAGCCCAATGATTCAGTTCTGAGCAAGAACTGAGAAAGTCCCCTTCGTTGCGACTTCTCCGCACATCTGGATGACACTGCCATAGGACAATGTTATACTCTACCCCAAACAGCTCCCCACTTCCAGAAAGGTCCACTTCCAGTGCATGTTAGCTAGGAAAGAGGAAGGAGGGATGTTGAGAAAAGAGAACAAAAAGAAAAGGAAAAAGGCGACAACAAAAAGAGAACAGAGATGAGTAGAATAAAGAAAGCAAGGGGGGAGGGGATCTAAGGCACAGGAGACCCAGAGAAAGCACCCGAATGGGGCTCAGACACAATACCTTTTTCAGATTAATCCACTGCTTGAAGTAATCCGCCACCGGCAAGCCCAAGTACTGGCACTGGCCTGGGAGCCTACAAGAAAGGGAAAAGAGAACAAGTTGGGAACATCCATGTCCCAGGTATGGAGTGTGAATCTAGGAAATGCAAACACCTCCTCGGAAGGTAACCCATTAGCCACGGGTCCCACCCTGCCCAGGAAAGGCACCCCACCTCTAGCACCCCGGACACTGGGCTGCAGATCTACATGTGAGCACCTGGAGCCTCTCTTCGAACTAACACGAGCAGCCACTATTTTCTGATGGCCTGTAGAATGCTAAGGCTCTTACTTGCATGGGCACGTGATTCCTCAGCACGGCGCTGGGAGGTACCATTGCCTACTTTTTACAGATGAGAAAATAAAATTCAGAGGGGTCACCGAAGGTCCCACAGCTAAAAACTGACAGTGCCAAGAACTGAACCCAGGTCTATCTCACCCCAAAGCCTATGTTCTTTCCAATGTACCAGTTTGCAGTTGTTTTGTTACAGCAGAGAGGCAGGCATCTAAGACGGGAGGAGAGAGAGAAGGAGCATGTGAGTTGGTGATACCTGGGCAGGGGCTCCAGTTCACGTTTAAGTCTCTAGCAAGAGGTTTTCTGCCGACAGAGAAGAGACCGTGCAAAAGGATAAGAGGTCAGAATTTAAACCAAAAGCCCGTTTTTACTTTTTCTTGTAATTTATAAATGGTCTTTCCCTGTAAATAGGATGTTGTACCTGCATAAATCCATTCAACCAATCATTTACTGAAGTTTAATAATAGACAGGCACCTAGAGCTCAAAGCGAAAGTCTCAGCCCCTGCCCCTAAGGGGCTCACAATCTGTTCAGTGAGATGGACAATAAAAGAAACAGACTAAACAGCCTTAAGTTGGAGCACTGGGATACATGAAAACATGGAGGAAGATACCAGAAATATTAGCTGGGACAGAACATAGGATTTTCTCGCTAAAAGAAGAGCTTGGCCTTAGGCAATGGAGAGCCCCCGAAGAGTTGTGATTTACAATGATTTATCTGGGGATGACAAAAACGATACCCTGAAAAAGCTGGATAGTAGCCGAGAGCTAGATAGAGGCTGTAGAAACAACGAGCAAGGAACAGACATGAGATGTGAAGGAGGCCTTGGCAACCAAATGGGATGTGGGGCCCAATGAGAGAAAGAAAGTGGTCTAGAGCCCAATTCAAAGGTTTGTGGCTTGGCTAGCTTCATGCTACTCTCTGAATCAGATAGAAAGACGGAGGCAGGGGCAGAGAGAGGCTATAAGACACCCAGAGCAAATCAGTATTTTAGTCAATTTTACAGCTGTTTCTAAATTCTCTACCCAAATCACGGTGCACTGCTTACTGCCTCACCCCTGATGCACTGCTGGAAGGAGGCACAAATTTGGGAATGCAGCTTTACGTACATGTATGGTACATGGTGGGCACTCAGTGTCTGCTGAGTTCAAAGTGCCCATGAGACATGTGGCAGGCGAATGATATCTACAGAGGTGGCCGCATATTCAGTTTTGAGCAGATGTCTGGACTGGAGATATAAACTGCTGAATCATTAATGTAATTTAAATGAAATTAAAGCCACGAGAACAGATCAACAGGGAAGAGTATGGAGTAGGATAAGCAGAGGGCCCAGGCTAATGTCTCGAAAGTGTTACTGAGCAAATATGCAATCAGGTCTCCCCAGAAGATCATCGCCACACACATGGAACTCATTACTTTATGTAGTAATCAGCTGTAGTTTTAAACTCCTTCAATTCTAGAACATCCTTTCCTGATACTGAACTAAGATCTCTCTCTATAACTTCTGCCCATGAGTCTTTAGAAACTGCACAGAGAGACTTCCATCTCTTTCTTACAGAATACTCCCAAGATCTGAGGGCCCAGGAAGCCTCCTCCCCCAGGGGTCCCTTCTCAGCTCTTCCAGAATTCCACAGCAGGTAATGTACCATGAATCAGGACTCAACCAATTTACCCTCATTCTAGAGGGCAGAGCTTCTGGACCTTTTTCAGGGTACCAGATACCCAGAGTTACACATGTACTTTTGACCTCAATTTGTGTCAAGCTGTGGTCAACCTAAACAACCTAAAAGCACATTTCCCTTTTCTGGAATATATATAACTGATTTTTGAGCTTAAATTACAGGTCATTAGTGTCAAATGCCACAGAGTGGTCAAGCAAGATGACAGCTGAGAAAAATCCAATGAATCTGGCATCAGTGGGTTGGCGGGAGCAAAAGGTAGCATGCAACATGTGCAAAGGTGAGTAAGAGAAAAGAAAGTGGAGACCACAGTGTAAAGTCCTTCCTGAGGAAATATGGTTAAGATTCCAGTTAGGATGACTGGTTCCAGCCCAGAAAGTTCCAGGGCAGTCCAGCCTCCCCTCCATTACTCCATTGTTTGGCAAACACTGAGAGGAAACTGATGCCAATGTTTAAGGCAGTACAGTAAGAATTCCCCTTAGTTGAAGGGGAGGTCCCTCTCAAATATCCAGGTGGCACAGGAACATTAACTACAACCAGTCAATTTCCCAGAAAGAAAGTTCTGGTTGAGACCATGATGAAGGAGTATCCACACAGCCCGTCCCCACGTGGGAACCGAGGACCAAGAATATAAGGATACTAGGAAAGGTTTTGAAGGCTGAAAGATAGCCTTAGGAGCTACAATTTGATTGCTTAAGGAGAACTGTATTGTTTGGATAACTTTCTCATTTCCTTCCATTTTTCTTTTATGTTCCTTATCCTTGTTATTTGTGAAAATGTTTGCTGAGCTCAGCTATTTTTGAAAAGCTACATTAGTCTGTAAGTGAAGGGGCCACCAGAAGTAGCAGAATCTGCAAAGGACTAGGTCGGGGGACCAGCCAGCCAAAGGCAGGGGTCCTGAGCTACCTATCATATTCTCCCTTAGCCATTCCCAGTGCCCTGATTTTTTTGGATGACATGGACCAGGCGTCCTACTGGCTGTGGCTTACACTGGTGGGGGGGGCGCAGGGAGGGATGGGGGTGGTGGTGGCTCCCTCTTCAGCAAGATCTCAAAGGTAGACATTTCTACCCAGGTAGGAAGGTCTGGCACAGTAGAATCCTACCTGACCCTCTTGGAGGAGGGCCTATATCAGACGGGCCACATCAAAGACAGACTAGACAGACCATCGGGCAGGTTGGTCAGCCTCTGATACGGCTCAGCAGCAGCCCTGCACGTTATCTGTACCAGTGGCTGACTGAGGCAGGGCATGATGGGACTGTAATTCTCGCTCAGGCTCCAGGACTTGCAGGTCTACATGCAGTCTGCAGACTCACAGACACTCAGGTTGCGGAGTCCTTCAGCCCGTGGCTGGTCCTAGCCCTGTGACTCCAAGGCACAAGCAGTTGAGATGCAGCAGCGTCCAGGCCCAGGTCCGCAAGAGACACAGAGCCAAATGCAAAACCTGAACTTCCAGTTACCTCATGGGAAGACAGCTACACATTTCTATGACAGAACCCTACCCAGCTCAGAGAGAGCACCAAGAGAAACTGGGTGAGAAAGGTAGGTCAGAGTAGTTGTCATCCCCTACATAAAATAGGAAAGTGATGCCCAGAGAAGAAAAAGGATTTGCTTGATCACACAACAAGCCAAGGGGAGAACAAAAAGTAGGACCTCAGGCTTCCGACTGCACAAGGCATCAGTCACGCACATGCACATGGAGTTCTTTACAGTCCCTAGGAAGGCCAGCACTGGGGCCTCAGAGAGGCAGGTAGCATGGTAAGCATGGTGGTTACTGCTCAAGGTCACACCTGGCTCCAGGGTTCTTAGGAGCCTAAGGCTACAGTCCGTGGGTAATAGGGGGTACATGGTTCTACGAATTTGGAAAGGAAGAGGGCAAAAGTCCCCCTGGCATAAAGGGTCTGAAAGCCGTGAGTTCCTACCAGATACTGATCCCAGGAAAAGAGCCACTGGCAGTGGGCCCTGGACTAGCCTGCGGGCATGAACGTGCAGGCAGGTTTATGGTGCCCAGGTCTCCGTGCAGCTGGAATCACTGGGCACAGAGCTCCTCAACTGCCCAAACATCATCTGGCCATGCTTATTACTGTTGCCCAATGAAATTTTATGCACCGAGTCCACAGGTGTGATTTCCCCTTCTTTATGAGGGTCGGAATGACATCACTGATGGCCAATAGAAAAGAACCAATTATGTCCAGGCCATAAAAAGGAATGAGATTTTTTCAACCAAATCAAAACTTCCTTCAGCTTCATGAATGCAAGGGGCCCCCTTTAAGGAAGGGCCCCCCAGTCCTGCCGTGGGCTCTAAACCGAGGGATTACGATCGCTTTCCAAATACTGTGGGGCCTAGGGCTGGAGAGGGGTACGCCTTCCGCATTCACCATGTGATGCTGCTCCTATCACACCGGGCCCTGGGGTCATCAGCACAGAACATCAAACCCTCCTCAAAGATGCCTGATTAGCTCTTCACTACTTCAAACTCCAGGCAGGAGTTAAAGATGAGGTTCTTCAAGTTCCCTTATTACTCCTTCCAAATAACAAAAAAGAAAGCAAAGAGCCCTCCCCCACTTAGAACAGTGTGGGAGGAAGAGGGGTACAAGAAACTGCCCCCTCCAATAAGCATAGGGCACAAAGCATAAGGAACCCAGCCCTCCCCACCCACCCCTCATCCAGCCCCACCACCTGCAGCCCAGCGCTTGGGCTGGGCCCAGACAGCCCTGATGGCAAACAGGTGTGACCAGCTCGGCGCCAGCCAAGGCAGGGGACTAGCTCATTAAGGGAACACCACCCTCGCTAATGGGTAAGGGCAGGATGAAGCCATTGTGAACAGTCGCTCAGCTTTGAAGATTAGGTGAAGCAGAGCTGGGTGCTCTGCTAGAACTGCTAGCCTTGAGTTGAGGAGGCCGGCAACATCTGAGGAGGTTGGACAGACACCAACAGCCAGGATGAGCAGGAGCACAGGCACCAGTGCTGGCAAAGGTTATGCACGAAATTCCTTCTGCGCTTTTCTAAGTCTAAGGAGCAACTCCACATGAGGGAGATATAGGTCACTCGCACTTTTAGCAGACCTGAGCCCTGAAAGAGCAGGAGGCCAGCCAGATCTGGAGCCACATGCGATCCCTTCCTGCCTCTCTAGGAAGGCCGTGAGACCCAGATCTTGAAATAATGTAGGCCATCTGTCCTGGAGTCCAAAAGCTCGAGGAGACACACACTGCTCACCTGCAAAGGCACACTGTTTTGTCCCAGATATGCAGAAATGGGGGGGTACTGAGGGGCAAAGGGAAGAGTAGGGAGAAAGGCTCGGTCTTCTCCCAAGCCACAGCTGTGCCACAGAGGGACAGAAGGCCCAGCCTGGCAAGGAGTAGGCGAACAGACGAAGCCAATCAGCCAGGTGCTCCTGCCGAAGTGACACCTTGGAGAGGGAGTGGGGCTTGCTTCCATATGAGGTCTCTACGCTTGCTCATTCTGATACAAACGTGCACGTGTAGTGTTGTCATGCTGGCTGTCCTGCGTTCCAGAACTGCCATGTTTCCGAGGCCTCAGGAAAGGTCCCATTTCCAGCAGATCCCAGTCTGGAAAATGCACCCATTAGGAGACCACACGGCCGGGGCGATGAGTCTGCATCCGGCACAGGCAGGCTGTCCCAGGCGAGGCAGCACTTAGCCAGGGACACAGCTCTTTGTCTCTCCTGTTTCCAGTCCCCCCCAACCAGAGGAAATAAACAGACCCTGGGTGATAAACGGCCCGCCTTTCACGATCACTTTTCCTCAAGTTGAGGAGAGTAGCTAGTGATGGATGGGCTGGAATTTGGTTATCGGGAAGGGCTGTCAGCCAGAGGTGCCTATCTCCTCCCCCACTATGCAGGGCATCATTACACTGTGGCATCGAGGTAAAATATGAGCAAGGGGAGGGAAGGAAGAAAGAGGGGAAGGCTGGGCTTCCACACAGAGCAAATTGAGCTACAATGAGAGCGGGCACAAGGCTGGGACGTTCGTTATCTGCCACGACACCTTTATCTCTGTGCAAATTGGTCCTTCCTCCCCCACCACATCCTCTTGTACAAACAGAGGCAGGCACAATGTGTCACCACTGCAACAGCGTAGCAATTTAACCCGAATTAGTGAGGGGGTCAAGCCAGGAAATAGGGGTTTCTCATTTCAACAGGTTCCTTAGTCTCTGCTCTGAACCACCACATTGGAGGGAGGAGGGTGGACAGAAAGCAGACTCATAATTGAATTCACTCACTTGGCCACTGCTGATGTTTAAAAAAATGAATGCTGGAGCTTCCGACTTATCAAAGCCGGTTAGTTTCCATCTCACCTGCGAGATGCACTATGGCAAAAGACATGACCTACGCCACCCTTGCAGGATGAGCTTCCAGTGCTTTAAGACCACGTGGGAATCAGCAGGGTCAGGAAGGTAGACAACAGTGCTGCCCAAGACAGCAGCCCCATGCCAACAACCCCTTCTAGAAGCCTACAGGACAGGGGTGCTGGGTGGCTCAGTCATTAAGGGTGTACTTTCGGCTCAGGTCATGATCTCACGGTCCTGGGATCGAGCCCCACATCAGGCTCCCTGATTGGCAGGAAGCCTCCTTCTCCTTCTCCCACTCCTCCTGCTTGTATTCCCTCTTTCAGTTTCTCTTTCTCTCTCTGTCAAATAAATAAATAAAATCTAAAAAGAAGAAGAAGCCTAGAGGATAGAGTGCAGGGTGGGGTGAAGGATGTAGGCCAGGGGAAGGGGCAGTAGAAGGTAATCACATTAAAGATGATTCTGGACAATTCAAGAATATACTTCAGTCTATATACATGAGAAGCATTCTGGCTCCACTCTCTACCCAATATCCAAGGTGCTTTAAGAGGGGTGTCCTGTAACCCCTCTCCGCACCCCTGACAGATAAGACACACACACACACACACACACACACACAGAGTTGTGCTGAAATTGAGGAAGCCAAAGGCAGCACTGATGGCAATGACAGAGCAGGAATAGTCAGGCCCATTCCCCAGTGGCTCCCCCACTGCAGACCCTGGAGCTAGAAGGGGGCAGGGGGGCGGGAGAGGGCAGCACAACCCCCGGCCAGCACATGGCTCTGCTGCACGAGGAGACAACTTGGTCAAGTGCCCACATGTCCTTGAGCAAGTGCCCACACGCCCTGCTCTATGAAGGTTGTAGGAGCCAGCCAAGGGAAACACGTTCCTACATGAGCACTTGTACAAGTGAATCTGGCTATAAAGAGGTCAGCTGTGACCAAACCTACAATAGCCTTTGGAGAGGCTTCCAGGCCACCAGCCTCGAGAAGACAGCACCTGACTCAGGAAAAATACCCTGGAGAAGCTCTGCTAGGGATGACACAGAAAGGGGATATTCTAAAACCACTGAATAATTTCAAAAAATGAATTCCAAAAATTCATTTGGGGATGAAGGAAGGAAGCACCTTGGGACTCATTCTCCAAATCCAAAGAATCAGCACACAAATAGGAGGGAACAAAAATCAAGGCCACAGTCTAGACACAAAATTGAAGAACATTCTACCTCAACTGACACTACAGACTTAAGGGTATCACTGAGACCCAGGACCCTCAAGGGCAGATGCCAATCAAGCCTGATTCCTAGACTCAGGGAGCTTCTAAGACCACCCAGAAGATAATCACAACATGAAACATAATGATCACTCCAGGAAAAACGGCAGAAAGGGCATCCTATTTTTGGTGATGGGAGAGCACTGCTGGGGAGCACTTACAAACACTCCGCTTTAGTCCCCTGTTAGAACACACACACACACACAGACACACACACACACACACACTGTCTGTCTGTCTGTCTGTCTGTCTCTCTCTCCCTCCATTCATTCTTCTCTGCCTGCCCACAGCCCTGGGAGAGTGCCTGCTTCTCAGCCCACTTTGCTCCCACACTTGCTCCCATCCTCTGGGACAGCTGCAGGTTACAATTCCAACCACAGGCTTCAGAAAGATGATACACTTGCTGGAGCCTGCAAAGGGTCAGGAGAGAGTACTGTTTGAAATACCAGCGTGACAGCTGGCTCCTTGTCTGTCTCTTCCTCCCCCACCCCCCTCCCCAAACTTGTCATGGTACAAGAAGTCTATAAGCAGCCCATCAGCTTTAAATATCAGTGTGCGTGAAGCAGGAACACGAGAGCGAGGGAGCGGGAAGCAGACAGCGAGCGCCTCTGTCGCCACTGCCTGTCAGGGAACACTAATGAATTTCACCACCAGCAGCCATGCTTCAGATTGGGAGGGGGGGATGTGGTGGGGGTGGGGAGTTTTCTAGGGAGAACCTCGCAGTATTAAAACATCTTTTCCCAAAGCCCTGTTAATAAATGTCACTGCAGAGCCGAGAACTGCGGCCTACCACTAGGACTTCAAGGCAAGGGAGGGATAGGGACAAGCCCTAAGGTCCTCCCAACAGAAGGAGAATGCCAAGTGTGAGGCTGGAGGGGGCCAGCTGGGCTCTGCAAATTGGGAGGGTGAACACCATGACCCATCCATGCTCATCTTATAAAGGCCTTGGGCTGCCTAGCTCAGAGGACCAGGACAGGAAGGAAAGGCCTCAGGTGGGGGGGGATATCACCAGCTGTGTGTCTTCCAGACCAGAATTACTGTCCACCCCACTCCCCATCAACTTTAGCTACCTCATTTCACAGGGAGGCCCGTGGGCAAGGGACTGCTGGTGCTTCTAGATCTCCTAGATCTAGGGGAGGTAGGGGGAGGAAACTCTGGCACCAGTCCCAACAGGAAGTATTCCCCGATAGGGGGCAGGATCCAGAGCTTATCGTAATCTTTATTTTACAGATGAGGACATGGAGGTTCAGTGGGAATGTGACTTTCCCAAGATCCTACAATTACTAAGTAATAGAGTCAGGACTCGAACCCAGGTCTCTTAATTCTAAAGGCCCATCTCTTTCCACAGCACTATGCAGGTTCTTTGAGGAAGGGCCAATCACCTCATGGCCTCCTGTGTGTCCTCTATTCCCAGGCCCTGCCCATCCCCTCCATTCCCTCCCACTGGTACACATGCACCTTTGGCCTGGCATAGGCCGCAGCTGCCATGTAGCACAGGGCTGGGCTCCAGGCCAGGGTGAACCCAGCCTGGCAGAGAAAGCCCTGGGAGCGAGCCAGGCCATCACCTGGGAGTCTCCACAGCTCAGAGGGCATGGCTGCAGGCATAAGCCTTCCCTTGGGTACCCTCTGCACAGCTCTGATCAGCAGTGTCTGATCTGGCAGCGACCTGCTGTGCAGGGGGCAAATGACATTTAATTTCCTCTTGGTTTCCCTATGGTACAGACGAAAGGCCGTCACCTGCGTCTGGGTCTGGCGGCACAGCTGGAAGTGTTCCCAGACATGCTGCTCTGGAGAGTTCCCAAACAGAAACCAGAACAGGCAGAGCGGAGGGACGCCCCATAGGCCAGGCTGCTGGTCATCCCTGAGAAAACCAACCTCAAATCCCCATTGCCAAGCAGTTGCTCAAAGCCTCCAAAGGCACTGAAATGTAAACGGCCCCTCCCGGCTCTGCTGCTTGCTGGCCCACTGGCCCACCATTTCTCCCCCACGGAGCCCACAGAAATGACCACAAGCACACAAGTGCCACAAGTGCCACAAGCACCCTATGGTGTTTAAGATGTATATGAAGTATAACATGCACTTCCCTGTGCCACAAACAGTTCAGGAAGTCAAATACCTTCTATCTCCCCACCCCCTCTCCAGTGAAACAATAAGAAAAGCATCCCTCCACGGTCTCCCCAAGGCCAGTTCCTCCAAGTAAAGGGCACGGTGCCCCACCTGTTGTGACTATGGGAAGTGTCAGAGCTGCCACCAGGTCCTGGCTAGAGCTCTCTCCCAGACGGAATGGCCCCAGCAGGCAGCAGGGAAGAGGGTAGAGGGAGGAGGGGGAGCAGGTGATAGGAGGTTTCCAGGGCACTTTGGTCAGTGTCTCAGCTGATGAGCTATTCTCTTTTTTGGCCAAGGAAATCAAGAGCTCCTTAGCAGTTTGAGCTGTTTCCAAGACATCTCACTTGTCCCCCACTACAATCTCCACCTGGCCTGTGGCCATCTTGACCCTTTGCCTGGGCTGCTTTAGTGTGGCCTACAATGCCCTCTGGAGGCTCCATGGAGAGGCATCCTGCAAGCGGCCAGGTTCCGGGACATAGACTGATCGCTGCTGCGATACACAAGGACGTAGCTGTTCCCCTTACCCTCTGGCTGATATCTGCCCTGACCCCAGCTCCCCTGGCTCCCTTAAAACAGGTAACCACTTGGCCTACACAGAGTCGCACTTCCGGGTGGGCATTAGAACAGGCTAGCGGTTTTTAAACTGTGCTCAATGGGGTTCTAGGACTCTAGAGGGGACATGAGGCAACTCTGTGGACCGGGGAAACAGGAGGAAGAAGGACAGGGTCTTGCCCTAGCTTCAACCAGAGCAGTTCAACTTTTATACACTTTGTAATATTGGGATTTCTTTAATATTTGGTTTTTTTCTTTTTTTTTTTTTAAAGATTTTTATTTATTTATTTGACAGAGAGAGAGATCACAAGTAGACAGAGAGGCAGGCAGAGAGAGAGAGGGAAGCAGGCTCCCCGCTGAGCAGAGAGCCCGACGCGGGACTCGATCCCAGGACCCTGAGATCATGACCTGAGCCGAAGGCAGCGGCTTAACCCACTGAGCCACCCAGGCGTCCCTAATATTTGTTTTTTTTAAAAAAGTTTCCCGCTAAAAAATACTACTCCTTCAGTCTCTCTACTATGCACCTATAGGCTCTCACAGCATTTGTTCTGTATCTTCTCTGTAGCGCTCCCATCCTCCACTTACTCAGCCTATAGTTAGTCACGTGCATGCCACATTCTGTCCCGACCACCTGTGCTGCTGACGGTCCCCAGCACAGGACTTCCCGACTTTCCGGCCGGAGCGGCTCTCAGCAGGGGCTGACTCTGGGCTGTTGCTAGAATACCAGCACTTCCAGCAGACACAGTGGTCAGCACCTTCAGGGGCAGTTTCTGAAAGACTTCTCTGAAAAAGAGCTGCAGTGGAGGAGGACTGACACTCACAAAGAAGGTCCTAGTGAAGACACGTGGCATATGTCACTCTTAAATCACCAAGTGGGACACACCCGCTACCATCATTATCACCCAAATCGACCTTTGGGGGAACCAAAGAGACTTTCGCAAATGGCCAATCTTCAGGCAAAATGCAGACATTCCAACCGGAAATATCACTTATTAGAAGTTTCCAAACCATGAATGTGAGACCATCCATGGAAACACAAGATGATGCTCATCAGCTGAGTACTCGGGGTCTGTGGCCTTGGAAAAGAGTCACTAGTCCCACAATTCTGCTTGTAGCACTGAAAATGGGTGAAGCCCCTTGGCCCCATAAACCAACCCCACTGCCTGACCTCCTCCAGCCAGCTCTGGGGAAGGGGCAGGAGGGAGGCAGTGGTCTGTGCTCCTCCTAGCTAAAGCCACTTGTTAATAGGCCCTAGATTCCCTTATCCCCGGGGAAAGGAAGGTAGCAATGAGCCCTCTCCCTTGCACGCCACCCCCCCCAATATGCCTCCCAGCAGGGCCAGGGAAGAGAGCCATTAGTGTGTGCCTCAGCAGACAATGGGGAGGAGAAGTCTCCAGAGCAAAGGACAACTGCAGCAATTAGAATGCAGGGAGGTTCAGAAGCTATTTAACTGGGTGACCCCTGAGGTCGCTGCATCTGACTCCCATCCCTGGATAAATATTGTATGAGAGGGGAGGGGGGGGGGAGAGTGAGGGAGCCCTCAGAGCACTGCTCCTCCTTCCACTCTGTTCCCCACCCCACACGGCTGCCTCCAGCCACACACACCAGGAACATTATTTACAGCCCTGACAGTCAGAGCAATCACTCTGCTAACCAAGAGGGAATGGACAAAGTCGACTTACCAAAAATTGACTATGGCAATTGAAGAAGAAACCAGGGCTGTGGGGGAAGGGAGCTGAGCCAAGACTGAGATGCAAGGCTTCCCCCACATTCTGGGTCCGGCTGGAGCAAATATTTCCCAACACCCCAAGACCACTGGCAGGTGAAGCTGGTCCCAACTGGCAGAGTAAATCAGAAATGGTGTATCGTTCCACCTTTTGGGGGCTTCCTAATTGAAAAACTCCTGGATCTCATCACTACCCAGGTATTCCTTAGCAAAGACGGGAGTCCTAGCAACCTGCCCAGAGGACGTGGGACTAGCCACATTGTCACTCATCCAGCAGGTTCCTCAGCTGACCTCTAGGAAAAGGCCACAGGCAGGAGAGTCAGCCATAGCAGGAAGGGGTCAGGCTGGGGGAAGAAGAGGAGGGCATCTGAGTGCGGGCTGCGCCTCGGCCCCCACATGTGTCGCTCCTCCAGTCCTGCTCTAATGCACCCTGACATGCCTCTGAAGACAGAGAGCTGTTTGCAGTCAGCACCGTGATTTGTTAGTAATTATTTCCATGGTGTCACATTGCTGTCACTCTGTTAACAAAGAGACAGGCTGCCTCAGGCTGCCTGCAAGAAAGAATCGCAGAGAAAAAGGCCTGTCAGGCTCCTGGGATTCTCTGGGCTGGCTGGCTTTCTTCCCCAAACCAACATCCTTGCAGGCTTTGGAAGAAACAGTTTTACAGAACTATCAAGTCTGAGTATGTCACCCTTTAGCCAGGGACACTGAAAATTTACCCCACCCACTCACAGCCATCTCTCCCAAGCCCTACTGAGCTAAGCCCCCAAAGTCCACAGATACATACAGGCCCAGGCCATTACGCCAGTTGCAGCTTCAACTTCCCCAGCCTTCACCTTCCAAGACCCTTGCCTCCTGACTCCTCTACCCCACTGGGGTGTTTGCGGCCTCTCATGTGCTGTTAGGAGCCCAACACAGGAAACCTACTTCAGACCAAAGTGAAGCAGCTGCCCCCCTGGCATGGAGAGTGGTTAAAGAACACAAGATGGCAGGGCATCTCCCCTCCTTGAACCTGCCAACCACAGTTCAGGACCAAAGCTGCTCCGGTGTCAATGCCCCTGCAGTCTCTAGACACTGTGCACCTGTGAGGAGATCCCCACAGACTGCCCGTCATTCCTAGTGCCTGCCTGGATCGGTCTGGTATCCACACAAGAACTGGTGGTTTGCTTTAGCACAGAGTAATGTCTCCATTACCCTGGCTGGGAATTAGAGGACAGATTGGCAAGCGCTGACAAAACAGAGGTCACTCACCTTACAGGCATGGAAAGTTGGAGATTAATTCTCTCCTCTCACGGAGGGAATCAGACTCCTGGACAGTGGAAGGGAAGCACCAATACTGAGAAACCCTTTCACTGCCAAGCAGTAACAGCAGGAGAGGGAGACAAAAGCCATACAGAGGCCTTGTCAAGCTGGCAAGGGCCATTGCCACCCAGCTCCCTTGGAGCCCCACAGGATAGAGGAGCCTGGGCAAAATCAAGATTCTTCTGGCACCAGGGTCCAAAGGGCAGAGGGCAGGGCTGGCTGCATGCACTGGAATGTAAACTCTATGAAGGCAGAATGTTTTAGAAGTTTTATCTCCTAACTTTGCTCCTCACCTAGAATAGTGTGAGACAGAGTGGGTGGGTATTTAATCAACATCTGCTGAAAGAGTAACTAAATGGGTCAGTATGGCTCAAAGGCCACTTCCACAGGTATGGGGCCAGCCTCTCCCTCAGAGAAGAGGGAAGCCAGTGCAGATTCCAGAAGAGACAGGGAGGCCACATATCCAAAGGACTGGTGTTAGGTTTTAAAGGATGAGGGAGATTTGGATAGGCCTTGGGAGATTCTCATATCGAACTGAACATTCCCATACTCATTTGACAACCATGTACCGAAGGGCTAAAGAAGGTATGTAGTCCAACAAAAGGAGAAGGGATAAAGTACAGTACAGAAATACAAGGGGACACTATACGGCAATGAAAAGGCTGAACTGCTAATACATAAAACAACCATGGAAGACTCTCTCATATGTTATGTTGAGCAAAGGAAGTCAGACATAAAAGACTACATTCTGTAGGATTCTACTCATTGGAAGTCAAGAACAGGCAAAACGAACCAAAAGTAACAGAAGTCAGAACAGTGGTTACCTAACAGCAAAGGGCATTACTGAGAAGTGGCACAAGGGGATTTCTAGGACGATGGAAAGGGTTTTTTTAATCTTGAGCTGGATGGCGGCTGCACAGGCGTGTATTTGCATATAACCCTATAGAGCTGTACATTCCACATTTGTATGCTTTATGTACCCGACGTGCCTATTTCATACCAAGATTTCTAAAAATATTAGGGAAAAAAAAAGGTTAGGTCTCAAGAGTCACACAGAGTTGTGGTTTTTTTTTTTTCTTTCTTTTTTTTTTCTTTTTTAAAACACAGAAACATCTCACCCAGAGTAAAACGTTTTCCAGAAGCAACAGTGTCTCTCCTTCTCCTTGGGAGTTCAGGGGATAGGCCCTCCAGCCTTCACTCTCTAGCTGCCAGAGGACAGAGGAGCCCAAATGACCAAGGCCTGGGAAGGTTCAGAAATATTCAAAACACAAAGGAATGCAGCCCGAGTCCCCGGCCTAGGAGGACTCTATTCCGTACCAGGTGAGCTTCGGGGATGCAGAGAGGGAACATATGGTCAAGCCACGGTTCCAGCTGGTTCTGAGGCTCTCTGAAGCAGCCTGTCAGAGACTGCCACAAAGGATAGAACCAGACTTCCAGAGACAGTCTCCAAGAGCCACAAGACCAATTTGTCTTCCTGACAAGCCAAGCAGACACTGGCTGAGCTACCCCAACTCTGGGTTACGCAAAGGTCTCAATGCCTACAGCCCCTGCTGTCAGGGAGAAGGAGGTGGTAAGACCCTCACAGATGGTCAAGGGGAGTGTAACTCGGGGCCAGTACTTGGGCAGCAGCTCTTGCCTCAGGACCAATGAAGCAGCTAAGAGCCATCCGGTCAGAGGCCCCGCAGCAGCCTCCCCCGCACGAGGCTGCCCTGACCACACACACCTCAGAGCCTCATCACTTACCACACAAACGTCTTTATCTTTTATCGGGATTTTAGCCAAGCAAACCTTCCATTCCAGGGGTTCCAAAAAATCACCAGAGTGCTTTTAGATCCTCGGAGACCTTCCTAGCAGATGAGGAGAGGAGGCCAACATTACAGTCCCACCACTGGGCTGAAAAGTGCCCAGAAAGTGGATCACCAGATGCTCTGCCTGCCAAGGAGGGGCCAAACTTATTGATCAGACTACAGAGCTTCTCCCCAGTGCCCCTCCAGGTCCAAAATCCTTCCAGACCAGACCAAACGCCCCAAACTCAGGCTCCCAGTAAGGACACGGGCTGAACTGCCTGCTGACATGCGGCTCCAGGACCACATGGAGAAGAATGGAAAGGGGGCTCGGGCAGGGACCTAGGAGTCCCCTGGGCACTCCAGAGAAACCTACTCCTGCCCTAGGCCCTGCCCACAGGAAAGGGGATAATCCCAAGCCCACACTCAGGAGCCCCTTTACCACTAGTGCTGGTCACCAGGACACGTGCCAGAGGGAAGTCTCACGTGTCTGTGAGTAGGCTGGCCCCAGAGGCCTGCAGACTCTCAGGGGGAGGCGGGGCACCCCTCGCTCCTCGGAGCCCAAGAACTCTCGGCCCAAGGAGCTGTCAGGCTAACGAGGCTACCCCACCGCCACTCCATCTGAGCATGGCAGGCTGCACCGCACGACTGGCTTCAGGTGGCTCTTCTTTAATTAATAGCATCCCAGGCTCTGCAGGGAGCTTCACCCTACAATGAATGGCCCTCTCTCATTAGAGGCAGGCCTGCCATGATGTATTCAGAGCGAGGGCCAGGATTCATTTCTCTGTCTGTGGGCTGGGGATGGGAGGGAGGGAGGGAGGGGAGAGGCAGCGGGGAGAGATTTATATCGAGTGACTTGGATTAGCTGCAGCTGAAACATGACCCCATCAACTCCAGCTGCCTTCTTGGGGCTAACCCGATGCACCTCTGCTGACGAGAGGGCTCTAGGGAAGCTGAAGGGAGGGCAGAAGGTCTGATTCTTGTTCTCTCTGGGCTTAGGCTACAGCTCGAAGGCCCAGAATTCCTATACAACCTCCAGAACCCCCTCCCCAACCACCACACACACGCACTGAGAGCCTGGTCTGACTCTGAGCTCGTCTTGCCCACTGAGAGCCTCTTCACAGCCAGGAAGCTGACACACTGGCCTGCGAGCTAGAGGGCTGTTCGTGGCTGGCGGCTGGAGGCTGGCTTTCCTACTACTTTGTGGAGGAAACACTCCCGCTCCCTACTTCAGAGGACAAGTGCACAACATAGTAATGCCCCCATATCTGCTGTCTGGACAGGATCCAAGAACATTCTGCCACAGGGCATCTCAGACCTCAGGCTACCCAGCCCCAGGGAAAAGGCAGGCATTGGTCTGACACTAAAACATGCTGTCAGCTATCACCTCACCAAGCGTCCAAGGTGGGGAGATTCTGTACAAAACTGCTCGTCTCCACCTCCCTCTGAGGCCATCTCACAGGGATCACAAGACTGAGCACGGGGACGTGGGGTCTTCAGGGCAAAAGGGTATCCACATGTCCAGCGTACTCAGAGACTCAGAAAGCTACCCTGCGTGCTGCTATTCACACAGGTGGGGGCTAGGTAGGTTCAGGTTGGCAGCAAACAGCACACAGCCCTACAAACTCACCCTGTAAATCCCACTGAATTTGACATCCAGTCTTGCTTGTGCTTGGGGTAAAAATCATTCATCAGAGCCTGTCCTCTAACAATCCTTAGCCCTCTTAGAAATGCCCAATTCACTAAGAGAGCTGGAGAGTGGACCCTCACCTGCCCCCGCCAGCCAATCAGAAGGCTGCTCCACAAGCTTGCCACGTCCCTAGGAAGGCCAAGGCAGAACGCCTATCATCTGTATGCACACCCATTCCATGTCATCCACGCTTCTCCCTGGCCCTTGTGGAAGAGCATTTACCCTTCCTTCCCTACTCGGAAAGAGATGTAGCTCAGTTCCGCTTTGCTAAGCCCTATTTGGCAATGTGTCTAAACACATGCAAACTTAATTAGTTCAGGAGGGGAGCCCAAGCACTTGCAGTGACAGATAAAAGTATTGGGAAATGAGACAAGTCAGGACTGCCAGGGAGTTCTTACTCAAGGCCCTTCCTCCAGCAGGCTGCTAATCAGAGGTGATGCAGCTCAGAGCTGGGACCAACTGGCACACCCATGGGCAAGGGGCAAGGCTTTCATGAGCTTAGTGACATGATGAGATCCCCTACATGCTTCCAAACATACTATAGGAAAGAGGTATCCAAAATGACACTGGCAGTAGTTTCCTTAGAACACATTTGAGGACTCATTCATTTGTAGCTCATTGAGGAAGCTCCCCGACACCCCAAACCATCCCTCACAACACCTGGCCAACCACGCCCCCATATCAAAATAAACCTAACAGTCCAGACCTCCACCAATACCAGATCAGGTACCAGCAGCCTAGGGTGTCAGAGAACACCTGCCGCTCAGTGCAAATAAAGGAAAGAGGGAAGGGAATCCCCACCATATCACAAAGCCATGGGCCATGAAGGGCAGATGGCACAGTGGTTAAACACACGGGTTCTAGAGTCAGAATGTCTAAGTTCAAATCCCCGCCACAAACTGGCAAATTACTTACCTCTCTAGACTCCAGCTTCCTCATCACTTATTTAAAAAAAAAAAAAATTATAAAATGAATTTATTTCATAGGACTGTGGTAGAATTAAGTGGGATAATGTGTAAATAGAACAGCAGGACTCCTGGTATATAATACATGCCTGATACATGCTGGCTATCTTTATTATCTAATGTAAATGTCTCCAGAGCAATCCCAGCCCTCAGTCTTAGAAGGCACAAACTCTCAGAGAGCCCTTCGGCCAGCTCCTAGGACCAAATTCCTCCATGGCCCAGGCTTGTAGGCCATCTCACCCAGTACCCACCATGGAAGGAAGACCCAACACCCTGTGTTGGCAGTGAGGAAATCCAGGAGCTTCCTGGCATTAGCAGCATAGTTCTCCAACCCCTCATACTCAGCTTGGTGCAGGAAGGCCCAAGATTTCCTCTTCTGTTCCATTCTCCCTGAATCTACCTTCCATTGATCCTCTGTCATTCTTCCTGAGTACAGATTCCACAGGCTCACTCCATTCCTGAGCTGTCATTTATTCAACATACATTTATTGAACAACTACTACATACCAAACATTGTTCAAGATTATAATGGTGCCCACAGTCTAGTGAGAGGGACAGACAAGTAGAGGCAGACACAATACAATTTCATGTATAAGTACATGTGCTCCAGAAACACACAGGAAGGCACCTAGAAATTGATGTTCTGAAGGATCATGAGGAACTGGCCAGCTAGAGCATCTGGCGGGGGTTGGGGGTGGAGGGTGCACAGAAAGTTATGAAGATGAGGTTCGAGAAGTAGACAAGGGCCTCATTAAGCAACATGACTTTGCCTTGAGGGCAAGAGGAAGCCTTGAGAGTGTTTTGCGGGTATGTGACATAATTTGCTATAGTCAGAATGGCAAGGAGGTAAAACTAGAGTCAGAGAGACGACTTAGAAGACTTTTGTAATCCAAGAAGAATATGTTGACCTAAGGGGCACCTGGTTGGCTCAGTCGGTTGAGAGTCTGACTCTTAGTTTTGGCTCAGGTTGTGATCTCAGGGCTGTGGAATCGAGCCCTGTGTCAGGCTCCATGCTTCACAGAGTCTGTTTGAGATTCTCTTCTTCTCCCTCTGCCCCTCTCCCTTGCACTCTCACTCTCTCAAATAAATAAATCAATCTTTAAAAAAAAAAAAAAGGCAGCACCTGGTGACCTGAACTACTGGCAGCCGTAGTGGGAATGGAAAGAAGACAAAGGCTCTGAGAAATCTCTGGCAGGAAGAATCAACAAGATTTGGCAGTTAATTGGCTGTGGCTAGAGAAGAGGCATCAAGGATGAGTCTCGGGTTTCTGACAGAACTACCAGACAGAGGTTCCAGTCACAACTTGAGAGCAAGTTGGAGGATGAAGTGTTGGGAGAAGGAGGACACCTGAACTTTAAGGGGCCTGTGGCATTCAGGTAGAGATACAGAATAGGTAGTTGGATATCAAAGCTTGGAGTTCAGCTGGCAGATAAGGCAGACTGCTTTTCCCCAGCAGGATCTCTGCTGCCATGTCAAAGATGGAACCCCTTTACAGAGACATTCCCTGCCTGGGTAGGCAGAGAAGAGAGAAAATTGGAAAAAGAATACTAAACGCCATGAAGAGCTTTAAGAACCATGAGGTAAGGCAAAAGAAAGGTGGGTCAGGTAGGGGAGGAAGCTGACCAAGGGCCAAAGCCATAACAAGTGTCATTTCTTAAACAAGTTGAAAAGGAAAATTAAATCCGTGCCCACTAAATTAAAACCCACCTCGGCAGGATCTGTGACTACAGCATCAAAAGCCCACAGAGTATCAACTCATCTGGCTTTGACAAAAGATGGACACAAAATGATTCTGTCGGGACCGGAGCAGATTTCTTTTCTCCAGTGGGATTTCTGCTGCCACTTCAGTTCCCATTTCTCAGTGCTTCACTAATCAGGCCCTTTCCAACAAAAGTGATGGGAAGCTGGCTGGGGGTGGGTGTTGGGAGAGAGGGGAAGAGCAGCAATGAGAAAAAGCCATGGCCCCGGGAAACTAGAGTGGGAAATGAAAATATTTGCTGAATTCCTTAGACTTAGTTAAATCTGAAAATGGATGTCAGAATAAGAAGCGAGCCCCATACTAACAAGTTGCGGGTGTCAATTTACCACCACCCTTGTCAGGTTCCTCAGCAGCCTTTACCGGGCGCATAAAAAGGTGATGGCTCTGACGAGAGCCATCTGATGAGAGGTTCCAGGAACACCGATAAGCTGTGCACTGTCACGAAACACTACTTAGGTTTCCTCTCTGGCTGTTTTTATTTTGTTACACATTTAATTAAGAGCCTTCCCAGCAGTTATGTGGAGTCCTGCTTCTAAAAGGCAGCCACAAAGCTCTCCTCCCCCAGCCCCCACCACCTGACATCTGCTTCGTTCCTGCATATTCTTTTTCAGAGCTTCACTGGTCTTTTCAATACAAACCCAAACCAGCTACCAAAGTCTGCCCAATCCCTCTCTTTTAGAAGCAACATGGTCTTAGAATTCAATTTTGTCTAGCTACGAGTCTACCAGTTTAGGCCTCGGTTTCGAATTCTGTTTTGTTTTTTCCCTCTATAAAAGGGAATATAACTAGGAGGACTGAATGAAATATGGTACATGCTCATTAAAATTTGGTTTCAGTGTGGCTGGGTGGTACAATTGATTAAGCAACTGACTCTTGGTTTTGGCTCAGGTCATGATCTCAGGGTCCTGGGATGGAGCCCCATCTCAGGCTCTGTGTTCAGTGTGTAGTCTGCTGCCCGCCCCCCCATTCCCCAACGCCAACTCATGCTGTCTCTTTCTCTCTCTAAAATAAATCTGATCTGGTGCTACAGGTCAGAATGGCCAGACCCAAAGAGAACACCCTCTGAAATTCCTTCTTTGTCTCATGGAGAAACCAACTGAGGAGACCTGGCCAGACAGTCCCCACAGGGATGCACAGGGATGTTTTCATACACACACACGTACATGCCATTCCCAGTTAATGCAGAAGATTCTGGAATATGGGTGTCTGGGATATAAATACACCAAAGGACAAAATCCACCTGGAAGAGTGGGAGTCCTGGGAAGCTATCTGGAGAAACTGGGCCTCTGGACTGGGTTACATGAGCCCCAGATGCTGGGTATGGCCTGAACCGTGCCCACCCCAAACAACTTCTCTTAGGCTACGGAGCTCCACCTAAATCCCTTCTCTGCTTCAGGCACTCAGAGCGGCCCAGATGCCATAAATAAGAGCAAGAGCCTTCTTCCTCCTCATCTTCCCCACAGAACCCTCCCCCTGATTCATATCCGCTTCCAGATCCAGCCTCTGTCATTTCTCTGCCCCATGAGTGTCGTCTGGGAACACAAATCCTCTGGAGCTCTGGGAGTCCGGTGCATACACCTAGAGGTACCCAGTCAGTGTGGACATGAGGTGCGTAGGTGTTTATGTGCTTTGGATTTGCTTCTCCTCCTATCTCAAGTTGGTGTCCAGCAGCAGGCTTGATATCCACCAGAGTGTGTAACTTCACCTCAAAACCCAGCATCCAAAGGCATAAAAAAGGACCTTGGTGAGAAGATCATACCTAATTTGGTAGGAAATGTCACTCCAGAGCCACTATTCCTCACCCCCCACCAACACCCTAACTATGCGCACAAGTGTGCACGCACGTGCACACGCACACACACACACACACACACACACACACACACACACACACACACTCTCCCCAGAATGCCTGCAGCTGCCTTTGGTCACAAAGAACACAGAGGTATCGATTCTATCAATCCTCAGCAAACAGTGCCCCCACCACCTCCACCCCGCTTTAGCTCCCTGGGAGCTGTCTGAAGCCAGGTATCCATGAGGACAGACAAGAGGCAAAAGTGTCAACCCAGCAACGGAACCAGTTCTGTCTTCTATGACCAGGGCAAGACCCGGAGACAAAGGAGAAAAAGCAGTGCGGACAAAGGAGGGACAAGGAGGCTGGGGACTGGGTAGCTCCCTAGAAGCAGCCCTCTCTCATCCCACCAATGGGCCTGCAGTTGAATCATCAGGGCCTTGTACCCCAGATAAAAGGGTGGCACAGCAGAATGGTTAAGAGACAGGATCCTGGAGCCAGGTTGCCTGGGTTTGAATCCTGGCTCTGTGTGTTCTTGGGCAAGTTACTTAACCTCTCTGTGCCTTAATTCCCTTATCTATAAAACAGGAATTAAAGTACCAAGGTTTATTAAACAAATGACTATTTCTAAAGCATTAACGGTAGTAAACACTATACATTTGGTAGAAAAAAAAAAAGGATCTTCTTTTAATTCCTTCCTTCCAGGGCAGTAACACGGAGCCCCACAACTGGAAGGGCTGTCCTGAGCAGTGGGACCTGGCAAAGGCAGGAAGGTCCAGACAACTGCAGTCCTAGTAGGGTCCTTGATTGGTCTACTCCCAGCTCCAGAGTCAGAAGGCGGGGTTCCCAGCCCTCTTCACACCGTGGCAGCCCCAAAGATCCAGGGACTCGCTGAGCCAGCTGCCCTGTAGGCTTGGACGTGTTGGCCTGCGAAAGGCATGACCTGGTCCCATAGTTTCCAAGCCCTGCCAGTAAAGCAGTCCTTCTCATACTCACATGACTTTCAAGTCCCAGTCTCCACAGGTGACAAAAATTGACTTGACGTTTGGATCTAAGAGGCCTTCTTTCGCCATCCACTCATCGACCCTCTGAAAAGTACACAACAAGAACAGATGAGATTTTCCTTTTTTTTTCTTCCCAAGTCTGTGAAGAGCCACACCAAAGAAACGCAGATAAGCTGCTTGTAATCAGAGCAGAAGAAAAATGTAATCTTATCCGGCCATGGGTCTGCTCTGGGCTCTCAGCCTTGGCTCAGGGCTGTGGGGGCAGCGGAAGGGTGATCCCTACAGGGAAGAGCCACAAACCTCAATGAGTGGGGGAAGGGAGCCCCTCCACTGCCCCGATGCCTGGCAACCTAACCCCAGACGGGATAAGGACATATCCCGGTAAGTCGGTCCTCAAAAGCAAAGCCTAGCACAGGCACAGGATGCCCTGGGCCATGAGGACAGGCGGGAAGGAGGCCCCAGGCAGGGACTCCAATCCACAGGTTCATTCATTCCTGTTCATTTCACCCTCCCACCAAAGGCTTATTAACCAAATTTATGAATTTCCCAAATGAGGATGAAGTTAATCTTCACTGTGAGTCTAGCAGAAAAAGCTCCCTTGCTGGGCTGGAATTCCACCTTGATCCCTGGGGTGGCACTGCCCACTTCAGTCTCTTGAAAGCTCATAAACTGGCCCCAGACTTTACGTTTCCCCTCTCCTGGTAGAGGATTCAAATCCAGATTCAGGAGAATCTTTTCAAAGCTGAGCTCAATGCCTAGACAGGGATAAAAACTGCTCCTAAACACACTTTAAGTATTTCTTTCCCTTCATCCCTTTAATCAGTTTCAGTATTTGCACTCACATGGAAAGTACAGATACTAAAATCAGTATATACTGAGAGAATTATCATAAAGCGCTCCTGAAGCATTGCCTATTTTTCAGAAGATCCAGGCATGGGGTGGGAGTACAGCAGATGACCACCGTGCCACTCACACAGAAGGATTCGTTTTTAAAGGCTACATTGCAAAGTTGCTACAAATGCAGGATTGAAAGTCAGACACATCTGGGTGCTAACCTTGGCTCTTCCATATCCTGGCTGTGTCACTGATGGGAAGTCATTTAAAAGTCATTTAACCTCTGTGAACTTCAGCTTCCTTCATCTATAAAACGAGGTAGCATGACTAACCTTACGGGGTTGTTTTGAGAATTAAATGTAATAATGTATTAAGTGCCTACCACAAAATAGACAGTAGGCTGAGAAGGCGAGAAAGGCAAATCATCTAAATACAATAAAATAGATGCAGCCACGGAGAAGCGACCAGAATGCTGTAGGACCAAGAGGAGGAGGTGACCAGCTCTACCTTTGACAGAGAAAGGAGTCAGAAAGGAAGGCTTCACAAAGACGCCACTCCCAACTAGGGGACCTGGTGGCTGGGTTTGCATGACAGGGTGGAGCAGAGCAAAGGAAAGCACAGGCGCAATCATTTTGTATTGAGAAGCAATTGTGTGCTCAGTATCTGCTTCCCCCAAGAGACTAGAAGCACCGTGAAGCAGGGACTTTCATTCATCTTATTCACTGTGTAAATCCTTAACCCAGCAGGGTCCTCTCAACAGATTCCTGCTGATTCACTAAAACATGAGTAGGGAATAGTGTGACCGAAGTCCAGTGTGTAGAAAGGAAGGACAGGAAATGACACTGGGGGATACATGGGCCATACTGTGAAGACTCCAGTGGGTCATGGAGAGCCCACTGAAATCGTGAAGGAAGCTAACTCTTAGCAGGTGTAGGCTGGCTCCCTGGGACATCTCAGAGATACTGGAGGCCTGGTCCACGCCAAAGCAGTCTTTGAGTAGGGCCAAAGGTCCTAGGTCACTCTCTGGCTAGAGTGGTCCTACCTCTCAGGGGGTCAGAGCTGCTCCTTGAGCCAAACCCTCCTCACGGTCTGCACACCAAAGACCCTCCTCACGGTCTGCACACCAAAGAATTGCCCTCAGCCGAAGAGTCTCCCCAGCAAGCTAAATTCTGGAACTTCCACTGCTGAATGGCTTATTTCCCCAGCCTCCATGGCCTACTTGCACAGAGGACATGGACACATTCACATTCATGTATCCTTTCCCACGACTTTATGTAAGAAAAGAAGTAAGGCAATCCTAGGGCTGCCTGTGTCATCCAACCTTGCTCTAGCTCACTGGCCTTATATCCCCAAGCTAAGTGCCCTATCTGCTAGGGGGGGCTCCCAATGCCCCAACTCCTACACAGTGGTCTTGGAAAAGATAGCAAGACAGGATTGTCAGGAGCCAGTGCCCAGCAGGACCTTCCCCATGAGAAGCACTTACTATTCCATGGGGTTATTCCTTGGAAGCTTAGACCCAGCCCATTCACTGGTACAACAGATGTTTAGTGAGAACCTTTTAGGGTGAGTTGTCCAGGGAAGTGGTACTATATTTGGAATAAAGCCTGTTTTTTTCCTTCCCTTCTCTGCTTAAATGGACGAAGAGTTAAAGGAATTACCAAGACAATCCCCAATGAACTGTGGCCACCCTCCCAGCTACTGAAGGTCTAGCATGAGTCCTACCTGAACCAAACTAGTCAGACAAACATCTAGCTGACCACCCGCTCAGAGCCTTGGTTAGGACAAGAAGTCAGCTTTTTAGCTATTTGACCAACTCAGGGCTAATGAGACAAAGCAGAGCCCATTGTGGTCTCCTGGCCAGAGACTCCCTATTCAGGCTGATGCCAGGTGTCTTCCCTTTTCACCCACAAAGTATGCTGAAGTAGCAGAAAGTAGCCTCATGGATAAGACTCAGAATCCCCCCAGCATTCTGCTCCAGGCTAACCTGAGATTAGCAGGAGGAAGCCTCCTAAAGACCATAGCTCCCTCAACCAGCACCACTGAGGGGAAAAAAAAAAAATCCCATAACCTCAATAGCTCTGGTTTGATGCTGGACGTCTTCCTTCTAGGATCCTGGCCGGAGACATTCCAGGAAATAGCGTGTGGCCTCCCTCAGAAGCTAGGCCCTGGCTGGGACATAGGAAAGGATGGGTTGGTCCCCTCTTTCTCCTTGAGTCTGGTCTTATAGGGAGCATCGATGCTGAGGTGCCCCCTCAATCATAGGAGCCAATCTCCCCTCAAAAAAAGAGGGTCAGTGGGGCTGTGAGACACCTCACAGTTCATCTTCTCTTCTCCCAACCTACTGCAGATACCCTAACACTGACCCGACCCAGAGCTTGACTGATCAGAGAACCCAGGCTTGTACACTCCCAGGGACAGGGAGCATACCTGCCACCGGGTGGGCCTAAACCCCACTCCATCCTGAGGAGTCCCAGGAAATTCAGTCTGCATTTCTCTCTCCCATGGGACAGGGCCTCTAGATCTTCTTCCCTCCCCCAGGCTACCCCCCAACTTCCTCTAGGCTGACTACCTCCACTGTAGACGTGCCCTGCTACCCACCCCCAACTCTGCTTCCTCCTGTGCTTCGATAGGGGCTGAGCTTTGGGTTTACTGGTCTTAAAGATAAATAAAGCACCTAATGAGATCCATGGGCTTTTTCTCTTCTCCCCTCCCCCTAGAGAGGAGGGGTGGGGAAGGGACCTTCTCCCTCCCCGAGGCCAGAAGGGGTGGGAGAAAAGCTGAGGCCAAGCACAGCCCTCGCTTATTCCCTCAGGCTGGAGCACAAACAGCAGCATCTTAACCTTTTCCAGCTCCCTGAGGAGAACATCCTAGAAGTGTGGTCTCTGCCAAGGGTTCTAAAGCCTTTAATTTGATTTCCCTCACATAGGCAATTGTTGTAATTATTCTGATTAGGAACCATTACCCAGTGCAGCCTCTGCACCCCTGACAGGCACAGTGCATCCAGCGGCAAGCTGCAGTGGGGCAGGCGGGCCCAGCCGCACCTCCTGGAGGAGCTGACAGCAAACAAAAGCCATCGATGGGGAGTTCTGGGTGAGTTAATGAAGTGCTCACATGCCACAAGAAGCCAACACTAAAGCTAAACAAAAACACCTTCAGTCTCCAGGGCTAGTCCTGCGGTGCCACGGCTCGGCTCCCCTCCTCCCCGATGCGCCTAGCGCCGGCCGCCCGTGCTGCCCAGCCCAGGGCCAGGGGCCAGGAGGGGGTGGAGGCCCCGTGTGGAACTCGGGGCAGCACTCGGACATCTTGCCAGTAACCCTGACGGGAACAGCTGGAGATGACAGATCAATGGTTCAATACTCTCAACAGCATGTCACTGATGTGACAGCAAATGTTATTCTAATCAAGCCATAATCATAGTCAAATTACACGGCTACATTCTCAGGAGGGGAGGGAGAGAAAGGCAGCAGGAAAGGGTCAGAGGTCAGGAATTAAAGGTCACTCAACCTACCTCCAGCACTTGCTGCAGGCTCGGCTGACCATCCACCATGGCTTGAATAATCCCAGTGAGCTGAAAGGAAAGAGAAATAGCCAATAGGTGGAACAGCAGGACACAGGGTCTCAAAGCCGGACTGGATCCTCTCCTTTCTCCTTCTGCCATAAAAGACTGGCCTGCACTGCTTTTGGCTCAGAACCTGCCAGAGGCCTTGGGAATATAGTCCCAGGACATAAGGTGAACTTTCTCCACAACATCCTGCCCCAAGAGGGGGAAACACATCCATGCTGACCACAGGGTATGTTTCGTAGCTATTTCAGCTTTCACTTTGAAAAGAAAAAAAAAAAAAAAAAAAAAGGAAAAAGATTTTATGTGTCTTGTATTCAATAAACTCCAATAAATCCCTACAAATTATAATCTAAAATACATTTACCTCCAAGCTTCACAGAAGATCTTGTAGACCTTGAGGAATGCTGACACAGGACAGCCACACCTGGGTTCAAGTCCACCCCCCTTCTCTGGGTCTCAATATCCAGCATTTTCCCAACATCAGAGAAGAACCGGGGGAACCCCACAGGCATCTACCCTTTACCCTGAACACCTGGGTCCTCGATACCAACCAGGCAAGCAAGAAGTAGACATCTTTAACTGACAGGGAAACACAGATGCAAAGGCCTAATAAAGGAACCTGGTCTAGAGAATTTCTGACTCACAGGTCTATGCTCCACCCACGTCAGACCTAGGTTCAAAGAGGCTTGTTGCTTTGCTTTGTTTTGTTTTAAAGTGAAAATATCCTTCAAACACAGAGGAAGACAGACTGCCTCAGGGATCTGAGGCAGGAGGCCCCTATCCACAGACCTGGACCTTGCTGGAAATCACCATGCCCAATGTGCCCGGGGCTACTTCTACAGAGAGCTGCATCTCAGGCTTGCTGGGGAACTTCTTCTTCTTCCTTTTTTTAAAGTGTTGGGGGGGGGATTAAACTCCAATTAAACTATAATTACATTTAATGAATATCAAATACCCAACTCACAGGAACCGCTGGCTCTAAGAAGGAAGGTTATTTTCTCATAGCGACTTACACGGAATGGTAATACACACCTTTTAGGGAAGAAATTTTCATTTTAAGAACGCTGAGTTCCTCTAGGTGGGTTTCTGTAGTTCATCAAGTCATTATTAGGTGGTATTTTAAGGAAGTGTAAGGACACAGCCACTCTATTTTATATTCCAGAAACTGTTTTTATATTAATCTGTATTTTAATTGGGTAACAGCTGCTGCCTACAGACTTCCCATGGTCTAAAAGGAAAATAAATTAGAAAGATTAACTACACTGTTGTTTCGCAAGGCTTTAACCCACAGCAGGCCCGCCCGGCTGGCCCCTCCACACCCTTTCCTTGCTTGGGAGACCGAAGAACTGCCCAGCAGAGGGAGGGCCTGAGCCAAAGAGAAGGAAAGTTGGTCCACTGAGGGCTAGGGGTGGGGCTGGGGGGTGAGGGGTGAGGAAGACCTCTGGGTCAGCAGCTTTAATCTTCGAGAGCTAACACTCCTCCTTTCATTTAGTCAACAACTACTCATGGACAGCCTACGATGTACTGGGCCCCATTCCAGGAACCAGGGATCCAGCCGTGAGGAAAAACTGAAATCCCTGCCCTCACGGAATCTGCATTCTTCTTGGCAGCCCCTTCTAGGCCCAGCCCTGCCAGCACCCAGAGCCTGCACACCTTCCAGAGCACACCCTGAGCAGGCAGCAGCCCTGTGTTTTGTCTCAGGCACACAGAGGCCAGAGTCCAGAGTGGGCTTGTTGCTGACTCCAGGTGCACTACCCAGGTGACTAACAAGCACCCACCACTGCTCTTCCTGGCCCCACTTCTCTCCTGCTTCATTCTTCCAGGACCAAGCCATACCCCCAAGCTTGGAGCTAAGACTTGGATAAGGACTATCCTGGAAAACCTATAGCCACTCGTGCTTCTTAGAAAGCTCTGGGGTCTGTGTGCCATTCCCATGTCTCATCTGAGTCTTCTGGGGTAAGGTTAGGTCTACCATTTCTTTTGACTCCTTATACCCAGGGTCACTGAGATGAGCTGAGCACTGAAGGGTTTCCAGAAAGGCTCACTCACAGAAAAAACCAATGGCACCCTTGTCAAGAGACCTCCCTCCTTGGAGATGGGTCTTGGGTCAGCATCTATGTACTCCACCTGTTCTTGGCCCCCAGAAACTCACTAATGTGGGGAGAGAAAGTCACTGCACTATAAAGGAAAACCAGGGCACCGCTCTGCACGACCTCTCACTACAGACTAGGCCCGCCTTTTCCACCCTGGTGGTAGGCAGTAGGGCTCCAGGGTCCTGGGGCTTTCTCACACTCCTGTCCAGCGGTCAGCAAGCCTGGAATCATCAGCCTAGGAGAAGCCCAGTGAGGCCAGCTCCCTCTCTCTCTCCCTGCTTCCTAGACCACTCGTGGTTCAGCCAGACACAGCTTATAGCTGATGTCCTAAAGGGCTTGAATTCAACCTCCAGAGACACAGGGGCTTGCACTATTGGTTCAGCTAAAGGCACCCTTCCAGGGAAGCCCTCACTCCCCTGTATGAAGCCTTCCAAGGACAGATTACATCTTACTGGCTCCACCAAGGCACTAGTTGAAGAAGAGTGTGAAATTAAGAAATTAGTCCCTGTATCTGATACAACCTAAGACATCTCTAAGACTTAAAACAGAAGCCATGAAAGCTAATTTAATAAATTTAATAAATACTGGAAAGTTCTACCTTAGGCATAACTTAAGTCCTTCATGCTGCAGTTTGAACCCAATCCCACTTGGGTTAATATATATTTGTAAAAAGCTTTTACATCCTCACAATGAAAGGTACTAGAGCAAAGCCAAGTATTATTAAGCTGAGAACCAGGGCTCACAGGCTAAACAGAGCTCAAAGACCTTAACCACTTAAAGCTGGAGAGGTGAGAGGAAGAATTAATGTGTGCTCTGTGGCTCCTTTCACCGAGGGATTACAGATTAACTCCCACTTCTCCAGACTCGGAAACCACAAGGCAAGGGGCTTTTGACCCTGACTGATAACAGGACTGGTTACTGAGATCCCCTACCCTCACAAGGGCTTTGTCCGGGAACGAGCTGGCTTCATCATAAACACTAGCCACTACAGGAAGCAGCCCAGGACACTCAATGCCAATAGCATGTCAGCATCCAGCGCTTTCTCCTTTCACAGTTTATCTCCAACACAATCGTATTCTGACACCAAGACAGTTTGTTGATTACATAAGCACTTGTCTCTGGTGTACAATCTGATAATCAGACCCACTCTTTCTCCTCAGACAAAGAGACCAATAAATCTCACCCTTTATAAGTACAGGTGCAAGACAAAGCCCTTTACTGGCATTTAGCAAAATTGGTATTTTTTTCTAGTTTTTTTTTTTTCCCCAAGACAATGACAACAACAACAAAAAAGACTACACATGGTCAGGGACTCTGGCAGCAGCCCAGCTGCTAGAAGCAGAGATCTGACAGGTTGGAGCAGATTCTAGATGTGGGAGAGAAAGGGCTTGGGAAGGAATGAAACTTATCCCATCCTGTCTCTGTTAGAAACAAGTCAGACTATGAACTGGAACGAAGAAAGGATGTGAAGAAGGCTACTCACATGCCCATTACAGAGCAGTAAGAGTGTCTGTATGTGGGTCACAGACCCACTCAAGGCAGCATCCCTCTTCTTGGCTGCCCAGCACTGAGCCTGTCTCTCCCCACACAAGCATGTGCTCATATGTGTACTTATGTGTCACGATGTGTGTGCACACACATACACACACAGGCCAGGGTTCTTAAGAACTTCTTGTGCACAAGAGGGAATCCTACTGGAGGAGATGCTTAGGCACAATCCTTACTGAAGAAAGATCTTCTCTGACCGTGATGATCTCTCTCTCTGCCCCAAAGGCAGCCCACTGCCACACAGGACGAGGTCGCACAATGTCAGCCTGCATCCTATGCCCATGCCTTTCTCTATATTCCAACTCCATTTGGAATGGAAACAGGGCAATATTTAGATGATCTGAGGTTTTCCAAAGAAGACTTCACTTGCTCGAAAAGACAGAGTGAGCAGGACAGTTACTTCGGGGCAGGGGCAGGGTGGCGGGCAGCAAGGTGTGGTTGAATACTCTTTGACAATATTCACTCATTTAAGGAACACGTGTCAAGTGCTTACTTGGCACCGGGCTCCAATGATGGGCCAGAGATAGATCAGACCTAGGTTCTGCCCTCAAGGAACACACGGTCTAGTGGGGAGACACATAAGTAAATACAGTATAATGCATCTGCTCAGGGCTTTGGGTGGTGGCACTAGCCATGGGCTCAGGGAAGGCTCCCCAGAGAAGGTGACCCTGAGCAAAGTCCTAGAGGACAAATGTTGGGGGTGGGGAGGGGGAGGACAAGAGTGGGAGCAGCATACCGGCAAGAGCATCACAGGCACAGGGAGACGGTGAGGGGGCGACCTTAGGTGAGCAAAATGCGGGGCATGAAGCAGGAAAATGTGAGGCTGGACAAAAGGCCAGGACCAGGTCAAGGAGAGTTGGAGGCTCCAGAAGCGTGAGGCGAAATCGCACCCTTGGTGCCACAGCTCACTCACATCTTCACTTTCAGATAAGGCTTCAGGACAAGGGTCCCAACCTCACCATGCCTCCTGCCCTCCAAATTATGTATGTGTGTCCTGGGGTGAAGCTTTCCAGAAAAAAGAAGAATAGCTCTCATCATAGTCTCACAATCCCTCCTCCCTCTACCCCCCAAAAGAAGCAGCAGCAGCCCTGATCTCAAAAAAATCCCTTTTCCCAATACTCTCAGGTACCCACTCCTGCCCAGGGCTGAGCTCCAACAGCACTGTTTCATGCCAAAACAAGAGTAACCTTTCCCAAATTTGGGCCTGCCCGGCTGTGCCAGGTAGTCTAGCTGCAGCTGGAACCCCCATGGGGAGTCTGCACACAGACAGGAGGAAGAGAAAGACAAGAGGATATTGCATTTTCAGGCCAGTGGCTTGCTTAAGGAAAATCTTCCCTTTCCACAAGGAAGGGGATTTTCACCATTAAAATGGTGACTTTTTTTTCCCAAAAGGGGCAAAAAGAACAGATTAGCGCCCCCTGGTGGTACAGGTAATTTCCAGGGGACAAGGGGGGAAAAACAGCAGATTCCAAGGGAGCAAGAATCTCAAAAATCATTAGTGGGAACAAAGCGGGTGAGAGACTACACACCTTGGGAGATGGATGCCTGCACCAAAAGGCCTATCTGGGTTGGGCGTGAAACACTGGCATCAAGCCCAGTAGCAACCCCCGTATCTGGGCTGAGTCAACCTCAGACTCAGTGGGGCCCTCCCATCAGTGGCAGGTAGGCCCTTTCCCAGCATTCCCCACACCAAGACAATGGTTTTAGGGTCACTCAAGAGCTTTTTTTCTCATGTTTCACTTATATGCAGAAAGTAGATCTCTAAACAAAGGCACACTATCTTGAATATACCCCAGCCCCAAATTCTTAAAAAAAAAAAGATTCCAGAAACATGAGTGTTTCTCCCATTACTTCTGCTGCCACACATACATGGCCCATGATTCCACTACAGCCTGTGGCTACCACAGTGCAAAACATGCCATGTCACAGGGGAAACCAGTCACAGAAGATCCTGAGAATAAGAACTCTGCAGGGGCACCTGCTCTCCGCTATTAGCTCTTTTAAGCCTCTAGCAAGCATCAAGATCTCAAGTTAGCCCAGTTTTACAATCTGCAGAATGGGGCCAATACTAACCTGCTGGCAAAGTGGCTGAGTCCAATACCAGCACAGCATAAGGGTAAGGCCATTTCAGCCTCATATACCACTTAGACCACCCTTCTCTTTCCTCAACGATAGGGTTGTGCTTCCCACAAACTCAAGCAGGGCCACTTTGCTCCAGGACAGAAAAACATCACCAGAAGCTAAGAGAGCCTTAACATAACCTCTCCTTCCAAGAAGCTGAAATCTTTACTTCTTGTCAAGAGGCCCCAAGGGAAATGGAACGGAAGAGAAACTGAGCCCCGGAAGCACCACCCTCGAGTGGGGCAGCACTCCAAGTGCTGGTCACCAGGAGGGGTAGGGACAATAAGGGAGGGAAAAGGCTGGGGAAGCCGGGACAGATTGTGCCACTTCTTGGGTCCCCAGTGACCACAGCAGTGCAAGTGGAGTGGCAGACTTTGTAAAATGCCAGCTGATGGCTGGGTCCCATGCTCACCTGCCTTAACCAGCAGTAAGACTCAAGCTGCCCCTAAGCTGCAGGGTCAGCGAACCAGTGACCCAAAACTCCTGTCCCAGCAGCCCGGGCTGCCCCGCTCCAGGGCCCTTACCTCTGTACAGAAGGGAGTAAGCTGTGGATGGACTACGGGCTGGACATACATGTGAAAGGTAGACTCAATCTCCATGGTCCGACCATTTAGCTTCAGGATGGGGAACTCGATGATTTCCTGGAATGGCAAAGACACAGAAAAAGAAGAACACACTTTTTTAACCAACCATTTCAAGGAACTCAAGAATGAGGGACTGTTTTGGACTCCTGAACGCCTGACAGAACAGACCCAAGACTGAAATGGCACCAGCTCAGTTTCCATCCTAACCTTCCCACTGTCACTACCCTCACAGGCGGCAGGGACTAGACACACACCCCACTGCCACTGTCTCTGGAAAGAGGAAAGAAGACAGTAGTACAAGCTGCCCCAGTTTCCCCAACTGGTTCTCTGCCAGAGGCCTATTTACCAGAGCCCACAAAAGTAGCCCCACTGCTTCCACTTGCCCAGGCCTCTGCCCTGGATGGGCCTGGATCTCCAGTCACCTAGACAACCAGCCATAAGACCAATCAGAGCCTTCTGCATTTGAAGTTTAAGCAGAACCGATGAGTTTCTTCTTTTAAAAAAAAAAAAAAAAAAGATAAATAATAAATAAAGCCAAAGGGGATACTAAAGAGAAGCAGAAAACTGAGTAAGAGTAATAGGAGCTAGTGCTTCCCACCTTTCTTTCAGGCAGTACACCCTCCCCCAGCCTGCTCCCCCCAATCACTTAGCCAGCCCTTCCCAGTCCACTGGAACGTAATGGAAGAGAAGGAGGAGGAGTGACAATTTGTTTGGTGTCTCTAAGATTAATTTGTCTCCGTTATTTAATAGAGATGCACAGCGCCAAGGTCCTGGTGTGCAAACAGGCTTGCAGAACGCTGGCTGTGCAGCACGCCTCCCACATCGCTCCTGGGAAGGGAGGAATGCACCAGAGGGGGAGAGGGCAGGAGAGCACACACGCACCAGAGAGAAAAGGGAAAGCAAGGAGAGAGAATAAAAAAAATTATTGCTTTTTAATATTCAAAAACAGTTTGCAAAATTTAATCAAAGCAGAGGAAAAGCTAACATTTTTACCACTTTGACATTTTTATTAGCGCTTTCATAAATTTTTAAAACATGAATGGAATTAGTTTACAACACAAAAAAACTGCCCTGAAAACATCTGGAAGAGACAAATAGGAAATAATAAAAAAAATAAATAAAAGCAAAATCCTCCGAGTAAAATTAGTATGTGGAAAAGGCTTCCACTGCAGAGAGCGAAGGGGGGCTCTGCCCACTCCGTGCCCCCAGTAGTCAGCTCCAGTGGCATCCCTACCCCAGGTTCCCAGTTCTGGAGGGGATCTTTCTAGTATCACTAAAGTCAAAGCAAACTGGTTCTCTCCAGGGACTGCCTGGAGGAGCAGCACGGAAGCTGTTGACACCTGACCATGTGCAAGACGTGGACGAGTGGGAAGATGGGAGAAATGGCCAATCTCCTTAATGTCACAGGGCAGCCAGGCAGCCTCTCCCTCAAACGCACCTGTGATTATTGGGCTTGTTTTTAAAGCATCTATTTTTACCCAACACCTTCAAGCAGGACTGAAGACCCAATCAAGGCAGTGAGATTTCATGACAGAAAAACCCAGAGGTTCTGTTTGCTTGGCCTCCCCAGCTGATCCCCCCAAATGGGGAAGCTGACAGGAGCCCCCTGAGATAGGAAGGGCAACAAGGCTGAGGCAGAGGGGGCAATGGCAAGGAGGCCCCAGCTTTTGCTTAGGTTAGGTGATACCTTTCCTCCCAACTTGAGACGAGGAGACTCCCCCAGTCCCCCGGGCCTTTCTCACTCCTCACAAAACACTCCTTAGCAGAACTGGCAGAAGACAGTTTTGTGCTGAAAAATAAAATGGAGGCACACATACACAAAAATACATACTGGTCCCCCTGAAAAACCAGACAGCCAAGATTTCCAAGCACTCCCTCTGAAGCGGGGCTCACCGGATGCCCGAATTTCTGATGTATCCTGCTTCTCCTGCTACAGAGAAGCAGCACTTCCCCAGAAGGAGCTCCACAGCCTGGTGAGTTTGGTTGCCCTGGTGTCTAAAGAAACAAATACAGCCAGTTCCTCACTAACAATGTTAGCTTGGCCCACAATGAAATTGAACCTGTGACACAACTGTACTTTTCATTTAAACTTTCATTTGGAGAGAAGCAGTGTTTGGAGACCTGCAGTTTGTCCTGCTAATAAAGACAAGTGTTGGGACCTTTAAGGATGCCATTCATCTCTGGCTTTTATTAAATTCAATTTTCTTAAGCCCATGATACATTATGAAATTAGGAGTTGACATTCCTCTGGAAACAAAAATATCTATCAAACATAAATAGAAAAAAAACCCCTATTACCAAGAATTTATGGCTTAAAGTTGATCTCTTTCCACTTTTTTACAAGCACATGGTTTGTTTTAGATATCTGAAATGTTATTACAGATCTAGAATTTCATTAGTATTTATTATAAAATAGTAAGCGCTTCAGCTCCTGCTCTGACCAGCACCAAGTCGGCATCCCCGGTAGATTCTCTGAAAATGGCCTTTGGGTTTCCCCACCGCAGCTTGCTCTTCCACCTCTCCTGCTGCTGGCTCCCTCACCCTGAGGGAAATGGAGCTAACCCGTGCTCACACTCAGTAGTACCCTTCCAGGGACGAAGAAGCAGCTAGCCTCAGCTCTAAGCAAACTGAGAAAGGAGATCCCAGAGAGACCTGGCGGCCAGGGACACAGCGAACTGGACCTATCCTAAACACACCTCTCCAGAGGTCCATCAACCAGGCCTTCTCCCCAAGCCCAAGAAGAGGGACTTCCAAGAGCCAATCTTAGAACATGACTTTGCATGCGCCCCTTCTCAGCACCATCAGTGGCTGCTGTGTCAGTGACCTTGCACACTGGCATCCTCATTTAAGCCAATGAGGATGGAAAGAAAAGCTTCTGACAGAAGACCCTCTGGGGAGTCAGAGCACAAAGGATTTCACTTAGGTACTTCTTAACCCTCGCATATTACCCATCCAAGCCCAGAACCTCAAAATCCTGGCCCCAACTGCCCATTCATGGGAGAGGAACCCTAATCTCTACCAAGGGGGCGTGACTCTGCAGCCAGTGCACCCAGAGCAGGCCAACAGTTTTTGGCTCATAAGGATCGGAAAGGTAAGATCAAAGTTACAGGTTGATCACATTAATTCCAACCAGGCGCTTGGGAAGCTGTGCCTCCGTGCTAGCTTCGGGAGGCAGGCGCTCTGATGATGATCAAACTGTTATTCCTGCCCCTCCTCCTTTTCCCTCCCTCAATCTCCTCATTCCCCTGGGAGGAAGTTTTTAGGAGTAGTTGAGTGTCTGCTTACGCAGAGGTAGCACCAGGAAGGAAAGAAGAACCAGTGTGTGTGCACCAGCCCTCTCTTCCTCCTCTAACAGTTTCCCAATTCCTTACATGCGTACGTCATGTGCATTCAATTAAACCACCTGGGCGGCATCTACTGGGAGCAGGGCACTGTACGGGTGTTGGGAGTGGGGATTTGGAGGGAAGATGTAGCCTCTGCTTTGGAGAAGTGCACAGACTAGTGAGCAGAGAAGATACTGAACAACTAATGAACAATGCACTACGATAAACATCTTAGTGGAGGGACATACTGAGTGTTAAGACTTTCAACTTACAGGTGTGCTTGCAAATACATTTTCTTATCTTACCCTTATTAATCCTGGAAGATAGGTCCTTTCAGCGGCAGCAGCAGCTCATAAACTAACACTATCAAGCAGGTACTATTTACCAGGCAGGGGCTGGGTGTGGACATAGAGACAAATATAAGGAGATGTGGCTCCTCCATCTGAGGGGCTTGGCGTCTGGGCAAAGAGTAGAGAGGAGCTGGCCCCAACACCCTCAGGGCCACGTGGAAAATGGAATCATTTCATTCCTTCCATTTGTTGTTTACTACATAGCAGACCCTCCGCCAGATGCTTAACAGGAACGACCTCACTGAAGCTTCCTAATAACTCAGGAGGTGGGAATCACTAAGATCTTTATTTTACAGATAAACTCAGGCCCAAAAAGAAGTGGTGCTTTGCTCGAGGTTACACTCCATGTAAGGGGCAGAACTGGGACTCCAAATGGGGAAAGGAGACTTAAGAGAACAGGGCTCCCAGCTTTCAGAATCTGACAGTTCAAGAGCTGATTCTTCCAGGCTGAAAGGCTGTCTTTAGGAGGCTTGGCCTGCTATCTCCTCGGAAGAGAGGCTGCTCTCGAGTTACCAGAGCACAGAATGTAGCCTCCCTGGCTGGGCAGAAAGTCCTGGAGGACCACTGCTGCACAGTGACGCAGCTGGCACTATGCTCTGAGGGCAGGGACAGTGGGAACCCGGAGCCTTAGGTCTGCATCTCCAGCACCCAGCTCTGTCCTGGCACACAGACCTCACTCTCTCCGCTTCTGATGAGTAACACCAGAGGGGGCCGTAAATGGCGAGGCAGAAGCCAAGCACTTGGCTCTAAGAGAAACATTTCAGCTTTTACACAGCTCCCCACAGGTCAGGGAGATGAAGTGATCTACTGAAGGTGACAAACAGGGTAAAGGTGGTGGTGGAGACAGGATTCAAATGCAGACATAGAACACCCCAAAGCACCTTGTCTCTCATCTTTAAGCGGCTTCTCATCCTCCCTCAACTGCTACAAACCACCAACATCCAGCTTTCTGTCTGTCCAGACCCAGGGTTCCCTGGAACACAAAACTTTCAGAGCTAAAACTGGGACAGCAGGTCGCCCTCCACTATCCACAAGCTACCTGGACCACTAGGTTGTCCAAGGATAGAGCATAATAGTCCCCAAAAGCTGGTCTGCTGATGGTGGATGGGAATTAGCCACAACTTGACAACTCAGGACAAAAGCCTCAGAACTTGAATTGTTCAAAGTATCCAGGGTTCCAAACCTACTGTGTCTGTTGTCTCCCTCAATAAAATGCCAGCAGCAAACCTTTCTTTGTTTTTTTAAGGGGAGAGAAGACAGATAAAAAGGAAGAACTAAGTAAATATTCTTTTACCTTTTTAGGTGGGCAGAGGTATAAGTTGGAGCAAAGGTTTTAGACAGAGCTGCTTTCTAGTTGCTCAACGAGGAACACCAGAGATTGTCTTGATTAACTGAGGACAAAAGTGTAATAGCATCTCAAGTGAAATTTCACACCTACAATCAGCAGATTACAAGAAATAAATGTGTAGGTTGCTTTCAGGGTATTCAAACTCCCTTCAACTAAAGTGTCTTCAGTGATAAGATTATATTTGAAGATAGAACAACAATAACAAAAAGATTTTTAAGGAGAAGGGACTTAGGTTAGACTGCTGGAATTTCTTGACAATGGGACAGAAGATTTAATAGTGTCACGTTCTTACAGACCTTTTCTCCAAAGCACAGTTTCTCCTTTGCCTGAGCTGATGGCTCTATGGTCCTGTCTAAAATAAGGGAATCAGCAAATCATTATTCATGGCTTCCTCCTCTCCACGCAGAAACTGGCATTCCTTCAATTTAGAGATGGTAACAACTAACCTACCCCTTCCCTCCAGCCTCAGAAGAAAATACCGAACTGTGCAACACACCTGCAAGGAAAGGTTTGATAAATCCAAAAGCGACATTGCACCACAAGGTAGAAAAAGCAGTACATGGCAAAAACATGAGTTTTCTGCCAATACTTGGGTTTTGCCTACAAGTCCCATGCAAAGGCAGGCCCTTCCTCAAGGGATCAAGGAGCCTCCTGGCCACAGGGAAGAGGGGAAGTTGAGAGGGGAAAGTGAGGGCTACACTGGGCAACGAACAGGGCATGGTTTGCTTAACAGTTTCTCCCTTGGGGGGGAAAAAAGACATTTTATGCACAAGGAGCTTATTTCTTAAACAAACACTCGTGGTTTTGATTTACACCACAGCCTGCTCCTAAATAATTTATGGCGGTTTAAATTTATTGCCGAGCCCTGGCTGGCTGCAAATTCGAATTGCCAAATAATTAGATTTTAGGGCAAAGCTTATAAATTACCCGTCGATTTGTCCGGACTTGTTTGTCAGTTGCTTTGTGCTTCAGGTCATCTTTGGCATTTGGCTGTTTGGGTTTTAATTGCTGATTTACACTTTGACAGATGAGAGCTGATGCTCGAAGTTTCAGGACAAGGAAGGGTAAAAAATTGGAGCTTTAAAAGGCTGGTTTTTCACCTACATGTCCGTTTTCACTATCCCTACAGACCCCAAAGCAATTAAAATGTAGAAAAGAGGCTGAAAATAGTGCTATTCTTTATTGGGGGGGGGGGTGTGCAGAATGATTTATAATTCACTTTTACTATAATGTGAATTTTAAAAAATAATAATACCAATAAATGAAGGGGCCCAAAAGTTTTCAAAACTGCATCCTCACCCAGGAGTGTGCCTGTCTGTGTCTACCTTCACGTGACTCTGGATCCACCTCAGTTCAAGCATTTTTACATACTCAATTGTAAATAACTGCAGATATTAGTGGCCTCTTTGAAGCTAACCCTCCAGGGCAGCAAACATCCAAATGATTCCTTTGTAGCTACCTGTATACATACTGGTCATAAAATTAATTTAAGCAAATCTCGGGGTTGTGTGCAGGAGAGGCCCCCCAGAGGCAGGACTAAGGGAGGGCACGGAAATGGAAGGGTTCCAAGTTCAAATTATCCTTCCAGTACAGGAAAGAAAAAAAATCTCTAGGTGGTGCTTCAGCTCTACCCACTATGTGGATAGAAGGCCTAACGGCTTTCTCTATGCTTCCAGAAGCAGGGCCTTCTTCCCAGCCACCTGCTCTATCTCAATACCCTGCAACGATGCCATGATTAAGAAGACTACTAGTACTAATTCCACTAGGAAGAGCTAACTCCTATAGCTATGACATGTAAGGCACTGTTCTAAGCACTTACATTTTATCCTCCCAACAGTCCTATGAGACTGGTGCTATTATTAACCCCTTTTTGCCAGTAGGGCAACTGAAGCATGAAGAGTACAAGTAACTTGCCCAAGGCAAGTCATACCATTAGTAGGTGGTGGAGACTGGGCTCAAATCCAGAGTCCAGTTCTGGAATCTATGCTCCGAACCATTATGTTGTATTACTTCTCATCAGAATAGCCTCTCCCTCAGTTTCCCTCACTTTGGGGATCCAGGGTCCACATTCTAGGACTTGGGCACATGCAGCCAATGACTGTTCATTTACTCAACCAGTAAGGTGAGGAAAAGTCATGTAACATGCTCAGGATCACAAGACGAATCAGAGGCTTGGTTAGTCAAAGACCGTTTTCCCAATCAGTGCAAATACTGCACCAAAGATCCAGTACTTTGGGGTAACAGGTGCTCGGGAGAGGCCCAGGCCCACTCAGGCAGACAGAGGTCCTGGCCAGGCATCTTGGGCAGGAGACCAGAGAAACTGGCTGGGCTTCAGGAGGCCCTGCTCCTGAAAGGGCTACTGGTCTCTTCACAGAAGGCTTAGTTCCATGGGGTGCTTCATAGATTCCCTGCTCTCTGTACAAAGCTGCTGGCCAGAAGCCAGGACAGGAAAACCGTTGTGCTGGCATGACAGCAGATTTTTAAAATCACTGACCATGGAGCAAGCAATACACAGACTGACATCCTGCCTACAATGCACGGAACACTTTTGTCACACATTGGCTCATTTGATCTTACATCTCTGTAAGGCAGGCAGGAATCGCTGACCTATTTTATAGACGAAAAAGCTTGGGAGGTCAGTGGGCCTCAAAGCATGTTCCCTCACAGGGAGCATCCCATCACTAGGGAATTTACCAGAAATGCAAATTCCTAGCCTCTAACCCAGACTCTGGATCAGAAACCCTGAGGTTGGGACCAATAATCCATGTTTTAACCAGCTCTCCAGGTTAATTCTGATCACTATTCTGACTAAGTTTAAGAACCACTGGTCTAGACTAGAGCAGTGTCTCTCAGACTTCAAATTACCCAAAGATCTTGTCAAATTACGGATTCTATTTAGTGCTGGAATAGGGTCTGATATTCTAACAGCATTTCTAACAGGCTCCTACATGATGAGGATGCTGCTAGTTCTTCCACCACACTGACAAACAAAGGTTTAGTCTAGAACATCTATGAGATTATCTCCTCATACTGACCAAGTGAGAATCTGTGCCACAAGTCTTAGTTCCTTTCTTAGAGCAAACCCTTACTTGGCCCACTTTCAAACACTTGGGACAAGCCTTTTTCTGCCAACCACTCCTGGCTCTAGCCATCAGACATTTTATTCTCCTTGCTGCCACAATCCAGGGGAGAAAAACTGGCAAGTCACACCCCAGAGCTTTACTGAGCAAGCTAGCAACTCTCTGCTAGGGAGCCAATAAGAGGTCTTCTTTCATGACAATACGTGCTCCTCTCCAGAAAAAAACACCTTCCTTCTGTCCAAATGAATCAAAAAGCAGCTCTGGATCCTTCTCCAATGAAGACTTCTTGAGAAATACCTAACTGTGGGCACAGATCTGGAACAGGATCCCAGCAATTCCTACATATATCTCGAGGTACCAAGCTGGGGATTCCTCACCAACATCAACCAACTGCTACATTCTACACCATCACCATGAACTCCCTTTTAAGGTCTACCCCTGGCCTTGTTTCTCTAGCCACTTACCCTTCCAGTGAAAGTAGACCTTATCAAAATGGCATGTTTCATACCCATTCTTCAATGCCTACCTCCTCTGTCCCCAATTAACTACCAATCCCTTTCAGTCCATCAGTTGGCCTTCCATTCAAATGCTGCTAAGACTGGGGAAAGAAAAAAAGCACCCATGAACAATTCAGACAGACTCCCTGGAACTCTATTTTCAAAACACCACAATCTCAAGCCATGACTCTCAGTTTCTTTTTTTTTTTTTTTAAGATTTTATTTATTTATTTGACAGAGAGAGATCATAAGTAGGCAGAGGCAGGCAAAGAAAGAGAGGAGGAAGCAGGCTCCCCTCTGAGCAGAAAGCCCGAGGCGGGGCTTGATCCCAGGACCCTGGGATCATGACCTGAGCCGAAGGCAGAGGCTTTAAACCCACGGAGCCACCCAGGCGCCCCATGACTCTCAGTTTCTATCACACTTCTGGAGAGCAAGATTCCAAGCTTTCTTTCCAGTTATCATGCTATCTACCTAATCATCACTACCTACCTCCCCTAGGCTTCTGGCCAAATGATTCATCAAAAAGATCCTACTTACAACACCACTAAGGAACTCAGCTTATCGGTGCTCCCTGATAGGAATCTTCAGTTCGGAGCACCCCTTTTACAACCACCATAGGTTCCACTTTTACTCCTTGACAAATCTCAGTGCCACTGATCCTCAGGGGCCCACCAGTATCCAAAGAAGCCACCAGCTACTTTAAAGCATGGTTCTCAAGCTCACTTCTTTCCCAGCACATCTAAAAGCTACAGCACATAACTTTTTCTCTCCAACTCCACTATCACTACCTTAGTCCAGCCTATGAACAACTTTTTCAAATAATGCCTCCTAATCAGGTTCCCCACGTCCATTTCTATTTAAAACCTTCGAACACCTTCCCCACCATTCCCATGAACTCTGGCTTGCAACATCTCCTTCTGTTTCTTCTACTCCATTCAATAACACCTTCACACTTTCTCTTCTGGCTCACCATCTTTCCCCCAGCCTCACCGTGGGACCCTGTATGCTCCTTTCCTTTCAGAAACATCAGCATCTTCAAATAAGAGCCTCTGCCAGCATTCAGCCTTCAGGCCAACCCTTGGCTGGGAAAGGCCTCCCTAGGACTAGACACTGACCACGGTACTGGAACAGAAGTGGACTGATCACATAACAGATGTGTCTTCCTACCCACAAACCAAGATCGTCCACTGGCCACTACATACAGGGATAGGACCAAAACAGCAGGCTATTCCAAGGTACCTGCACATCAGATTAAAAGCTTTGCTCATGTTTGTCTCTCCCTCCAGGGTCCACTTACCTCCTTTCTGATTCTCTCAGCGCCGAATGGGGCTTTGCCCGTGGCAGCACTCTACACTCACAAACCCTTGTCTGCCTGTCCCAGCCTGCTCACCCTTTTGCTGCAGACCTGCCAGCCTGGGGGGCTAGTGTCAATCTGGGAACACTCTTGTTTCAGGCTTTTAGGCTATGACTCAATTTTCACAGCTAGAGCTCAAAACTCATCACATAAATGTACAGCTGTGGGGTTTTTGTTGTTTTTTTTTTTTAAAGTATTGTGAACACCCAGCATTAAGAAAATAAAAAATAATCACCCCAGTGGCATCTTAATCAAAATGATGTAGGATTCTTTTCCCCAACAAGATAAAGGGATGGAGAAAGCATCTCCTAGTATCAGTTTTCTCATGTCAAACAACTGAGATCAGTCTACAAAGTAAGAAATGTAATCAATATCGGAGAGAAGAAAAAACAAGACAGGATGGAGGCAGGAAGAAGTGAAGCCTATGGACTTAGCTAAATACTCCTCTGGATTTCATTTCACTACCCCCATCCCAAACTACTTGTTTTCTTTCTATGGCTGTGTAACTGTTGCTCCTGCTCAGAGGAAGAGCTTACCCCCATCCTGACACTTCAGCTCTAGCACATTTTCTCTTGTTACCCAGGCCCGCCTGCCTCTTCCTTAACCCTTCCATCTAACCTCTCGGTGTTAGTCAGCCAGCTTATCTGTTTGATGGATCCGGTCTAAGGAAGGTAGATTCTTCCCAAAGGATGTCTCGCAGATCCAGATCCAAACTGCCAGTACTGTGCGGGATCAGAGGGAGCCACCGTGTCATTCTCTAGCCCTTCTTTTTCCCTGAAGGCCTAGTAGCCCAACCCCGTGCTACCTTAAATAGCACCGGGGTATCCGATTAGCCCTCCCCAGCAATGCTTCAAGGCCTCAGCTTACATATTTTTTTGTTGATCCTTACGTTTTTGCCCACACTTTATTGGCTAAAATTCTCTCAAACCTCTGCTAGCCTTCATACTCTCACAGATCCCACTAAGACCTTCTAGCTCGCAGGGCGCCTGGGTAGCTCAGTCCGTTAAGTGTCTGCCTTCAGCTCAGGTCATGGTCCCAGGGTCCTGGGATGGAGATCCACATCGGGCTCCCTACTCAGCAGGGAGTCTCCTTCTGCCCCTCTCTGTTGCTAAAAACAAAACAAAACAAACAAAAACCACCTTCTCGGTTGAATGTGAGAAATACCATATAACCAACACAGATAATCCTACTAACAAACAGTGAAATATTTGTCACATTCAAAGCCTTCACTCTATCTCTTCCTCATTTTCAACATTTCCACAAACAACCCTGCAATCCATGTCAGTTTTTCAGACTCGAGTCAATTCATCCTGGCTTACTCTGTGAGCACCTTCTTTCATTCCTGCTACAACAATTCTAGAGGCCATAGGCTGGCTTGGCTCTCTTGGATCTCCTAAACTTCTCTAACATCAGGCCTATGTGACCCCTCCTCCACACTGAGCTGAGTTGATCTTTCCCCTCCTTTGAGCCCCCACTGCACCAAGTACTTATCTACAGGATATAATCAAATGCTTAACAGTGGTTACATGCAGGTCTATCCTCAACTACCAGCTCCTTGAGGGTAAGGACTGTTTCTTGTTTCTATGTCCCCAGCATCTAACACGGAGCTTGAAGTTGCTATCCAAAGCGTAAAAAGAGGCCTTTTCATTGCCTCTAAGGTAGTTACAATGAGGTCCTCCCCATTCCTTTGCTTACTTGGTTGGTTTTGTCGTATCCAACAAAAACTTTAAAAGGCAGCTCAGTGTCACTGTTCGTTTACAGTCCCTGATTTCATTCATCATTTATCAATGGCCCTATTCTTTACAGCTCTTCCCCACCATCAACCTTAGCCCAGTGTCTAACAAAATCTGCATTCCAACAGCTGTCTCAGCCCTGGGGAAGCCACCAGGATAATAAGAGGCTAGGGGGAGGTTTCCTGATTTGTACTAAATTATGTGGTGATTTTGTTACCAATGACCCAGTGCTCCCCAAGGAAAGTTCCTGGTCCCACCCCCAGGCGACTCCACAGCCCTAACTACACACCACAGCAGCTTAAAGGTATAAACCCTGGGGAAGATAGAGAAGCAGTGTGAATAGAGCAAATAAACCCACTTCGATCTCTGCCTCTGCTATGCCAAACACATAAGGCAGCACCACCACGCATCGGTGCTCCACTCCCGGGGATGTATATTTTACTTCGACATTGCTATGTCTGCTCCAAATAAAGAAGGGCCCTTCGGCTTTCACGTGAAGTTACAACAAGGCCAAGACCCGGACACAGCAAATGCTTGTTCCCATTCAGGGAGCAGTTGTGAGGAGCCACAGTGACAGTCAGAGGGAAGGGATGGTGGGGGTGGGGGGTGGGGATCCCTGTAAGGGACCACCAGGGAACAGCCGTCTGTGAAGGAGGGGGGCTTTTGGAGGTGGAGGGGGAAGCACCACTTTTATGGAGGCAGCAACAAAAAGGACAAAAGCGCCTAGTGGGCTGTCCCATTCCCACCACCATCACTGGCCACCAATAGAGGAATTCATTTACGATGACCCTGGAAAAAGAGATGTGTTAAAGCAGAAATATAACTAAAAAGAAAGGCAATAATTGGTCTGATGGGCAGGGGAAAAATTATACCAGGAGTCGGGAGCCTGTGCAAGAACACTTACAGCTCACACAGTCGTCATAACTCAGCCCCCTCAAGCATTTTGTGCTCTGCTTATGGTGTTAACTTTAATGTCTTAACATATAACACCATCCGCACTAACACAAAATACTACACACGCCAGATGAGGCTGAATTATAGTTGCTGTGGGAAGCATAACTTTGAATTTCCTGATTTTGGTGCATTTAATCTCAACCATAATGTTACATTAACGTCGGTTTTGCATTTCATTTCCCAGTTTAGAAGAATAGCGTCAGCGCCTTCGCCTGTCTGTAGAGAAAAAAAGCGCAGGCTGACTGGGGCCACAGGCGGATGGCCCACAACCCAACAATTGGGCCCTCCCAATAGAAAGCCTGGCTGCACCCCTCCTACTTGAAGGAGCTGGGACTGGGACAAGTGAACGGGGCAGGACGGGTGGGTTCTTTCCCTAGAGAACTGCCTTTCCGTCCACTTGGAGGGTGCAGAAACCAAGAGCAGGGAGAAGGAAAGGTGACTACACAGGAAGATAGTATGTGTGCGCACACTGGTTGGGAGCAGGGGGAAAGGATTGGGGATCCTGCTTTTTAGCCCTGAATGGAGAAGGGAATTGATACAGTTTGATTTGTAGGGAGCTTAACAATTTCCTGTAAAGTTTCCCAAAATGTCTTTCTCACAGAAGACTAATAATGATATACCAGTTCTAAGTCATACTGAAATCCTCCCAATGCCTCTCTTCCGTATTATTCCTTCTCCTGTCACCATTAACCTTCCTCCACCTACCCTCCCAAAATAACCCAGCATCTGGACAATCTTCTATAAAAGAGAAACCCCTTTACTCATAGTTCTAACTCAAAATGCAGATGGAGTTTCTTCAAGGTTTCCTTTAAAAAAGAAGAAAGAAAGAAAAGCCCCTGTGGACAAAGACCAAACACTAGAAAACCTCAACCCCAAAGGTCATTTTTCTCCAAAGTTATGGACACGTGAATACAGATGAGAAGGAAAACAGTCACAGGGCTGCTGCAGAGCAGTGAGCAAAAGACCATACCCAGGAGCCTGATGGACGGCCAGAGGGAACTCAGGGAGGGACGGCAGGCAGTGGCCAGAACTTTGCTCCACAGAACTTTTGCTCCACAGAACTTTTGCTCCACAGGAGAGCAGGGCAGCCCTCTCCCTGGCCATTCGGATAGCTGACGTTATTTCCTTCTCCTCTGCGCTAAGGCCTACACCTCACTGTCCTCACATTTGCTTTGTTCCTTTCTAAACAGTGAGGTGGTGAGAGAACTTGCCCCCAGGTTAAAGATGGACAATTAAAGATCCCACCAAAGCTTTCAGGCTGCTCCCTGGGCCTCAGGGTCACAACCACCATTATTCGATGCACATCCGAACCAAAATGAGCACATGAACTCCTGCTAACCAGGAGAAAGGAGTCAGAATTCTCCTAAACCAGATAAAAACCGACTTCCCTATCAGGAAACAACTCCTAAAGTAAGAAAGGAATCCTATTCCTCAAACTTAGAGTCTCTAAAGCAATTTAAACCATCTAAATTAACATTTAAGTGGAAAAATGTTTTCAAATGTGAAAGTCTCGTATTCTGCCAATATCTACCATGTTAATCTGAATTAAAATGTAAATCAAAATGAGTGCAAAACCCAGAAGAGTGAAGCCTATCACTGGTAAACCAACCACTCCAGCTACACCTAGCTGAACAAAGTACAAAAATAAACAGCAAAAATGATGACAAATGGAAAATACCAGATATTTTACCACATTTATAACCAATACTGTTACTCACCCAAGTACAACAGAGCTTATACTGTTCGTTTTCACGGTGCCATTCCTTAAGAACAGTCTCAATAAGCTGACTCAGGAACTTCTGAAGACCAAAGATGGATCAGAAAAATGAGCCCCGTAGCAAGCCTTCAGATAGATCCTGGACCCAAACTTGTTTCTCCCTCCTACACCCCACCCCCAAGGGGTAATGGCACACTCTCATAAGGACTGGAAATGTACTGTGTAGATGCCTTGAGTATTCAAAGCAACTGGGAGCCAGGGAGGAAGAAGGCTGATTCACAGTCCCAAGCTCGTCCCCAGGAGGCACAGAGACCTTGCCTATAAAGCATCTCTGTCGAGTGGACAGCCATTAAGCTATTCTGAGAGGGCAATAGAGAGGGCTGGATTCAGCTAGCAGCCCATCTTTTCCAGTCTCTTCTAAACATTCATTCTCATCCCAAATCTCAATCTGTTTCCATTTAAATTCATTTCTTTTTTTATCCTTATTAAAATGAAGAGCAAGTTATTAGTATACTCCTTGGAACACCTCCCATGTGAAGAAATAAGTCACTAAAACCATATTCAATTTCTCTTCTCTTCTAAGTCCTATTTTTGTACCCTAATAATTTTTTCCCCCTCTTAATCTGAGCTTTTCCAATTTCTCCACTGCCCCTGCTGACTGGAAGACCTACACAGCCCAGAGGCTCTAATGACAACATGACTATGATAACCTCAGTGGAAGGACGCTAGCCTATGTGGGACTGACAAATTCTCCAAACCATCTTCCAAGATTCCTCAGAATCCTGTCAGGATGCTGCTACTTGCAAACTTTAGAGAAGATTTTTTTTTCAAAGAGAGATAGGCTTTAAGTTGCCACAAACAAGTCTCAAATCACTCCTGAGCTACCTATCCTTCTCCTGAGAATGATCCAATGGGTAGTCCAACAGAGCTGCCTGGCCCCAACTCACCTTCCCACCTGTTGATCACAGCATTGTGGAGGCTTAATGAAGTAGAGATGCATTACATTTATCACTTACCCCAGATCCACTCAAATCCATCACTGTGTCACAGCAAGAAGTTAGATTGATCTGACAGGATTTGCTCTTCTTTGCAAACCCATGTAAGTTATCACTCAGTACCCTACGCTCTTCTAGCTGTTTGCTGATTGATTATCTGACGATCAGGTCAAGTATCTTCTCTGGAATCACAGTAAACTAACGGGTCTATAATTTCCAAGATCATTCGTATTCCCCTTTCTAAAGATAAGCAAGACAGCGAATGCTTCTTCCTGAGTTCTCTAAAGCAACAGCTAATGCTTTCTAATAATGAACCAGGGCAGCCAATTCTTTAAGTGCCCTTGGAATCACATCATCAGGGTTCATTGATTCTGGAGATAATCTTCAATCAGGCCCAGAACCTGGTAAACGGCAAGAAGTCCTACCTCCGCCTAGGTCAGGAAGGCCTTGGTGCCTAAGTCTGGGTGGGAAGTTGGTGATACAAGGGATTTAAATCTGTATTGCATTATATCTTTAGCATTGCAATAAATAACTAAAAAGAACAAAGCCCTTCAAAGAGAGATGGAAGGTGATCCTGACAGACCAAACTGAGACATGAATCAAGCTTCACCTTCAGCAACATTGATGGGACACTCTGTAGGACAAGAGAACAGAGCTACAAAATTATCTGAGCTTACAATCTAATTGAAAAGTTCAGAAATAAGCATATACAAGCATGTGCCAGAAAGCAGAATGTAGAAAATGCCACAAAGGAGGTGCCAAGTGATTACAAGAGTTCAGAAGAGGGATGAATCATAGGCAATCGGGATGTGTTGGATCTTAGACTCATGTCCACTAGGGCTTACTCAATAACTGAAATCTACATCAGTAAGGGAAATAATATGGTGTGTTATGATTTGGATCCTTGATTCCTAAGCTGGGAGAATCTACGTAACCAAAATTCCCACCCACCACCCAGAAACAGCCAGCAAAGAATCTCTAATAGTTTGGGGAGGCAGAGAAGACTCTAGAGAATGGGCAGGAGCAAGAGGCTGAGAAAGTAAGTGTGGCTCAGGCAGCACCCAAGCTATATTCCTTTTATGCAAAATTCCTCCTCTCGGGACCTTCTCCTCATCTTGCTCCTGTCTTCCCAAACCTCCACAGGCCTAATTCCAAGGCTCCCAAAGACAGACCACTACTTGAGGGGAGAACAGGAAAAAAGAGAGAGAAGGAGGAAGGTAAAAGGGTGGTGGCATCTGCTTTATGGAAAATAATCTACTATTCTAAAGACAGAACCTCTTCATGGGAAAAAAAAAACAACCATGAGAAATGAACCCAGTTCATCTTTGAATGGACCCCACTCCTCCCTGTCTCCCAAGTGCCTGATGCTACCATCCTCCCCCTGGCCCCCTCCTCCCTACCACTGAATGCTGCTCCAGACTAACATGTCTACACATCCCAAAATTACACTCCTAATAACCCAGGCCCGCAGGGAAGAGTAACAGTCCTAGAGCCGGGCATACTAAAGGCCCCCACAGCACAATGAACTGCCACATCAGCCCCCAATCGTTCCCCCTAAAGAGACACCAAGCATGCCAATATCTCTAAGCACAGGTGCCTCTGTGCTGCTAATCCAAACCTCCTAGTAGCACTACCTTAAAAGGAAAAAGGTCTCTGAACTCAGTTGATGACAGGAAAAAAAGCAAGCAAAAACATTTTCCTTTCCAACAAACCAAAAGTTGTACTTTTTCAGGTTCTCGAATGCTGCAAAACACATCATCCCCAAACTTAGTGGTTTAAAACATCAATAATCACTTCTTAACTCACAGTTTTTGCCAGCCAGGAAGGAGTGGCTCAGTGGACCAGACTGGCTCAGGGTCTCTCCTGAGGTTGAAGTCAGATGTCACTGGGGCTGGCAGATTCACTTCCGAGACAGCACCAAGAAACATGAATGGCACTGGTACTGGTTTTTAGCTAAGAAACTCGGTTCCTATAGATGCATGCCTCTCCCCAGGCCCTTTGAGAGCCCTCGATGCATGGCGGCAAGTGATCCAGAGCAAGTGATCCAAAAGAGCAAGGCAAACCGCAGCGCTTTTTATGACTCAGCCTCAGAAAGCCCACTATGGCTTTTCCTCTCTAGTCTACTGGTTATACAAGGCTAGCCCAATTCAGTGTGGGAGAAAAACTACCAAGGGTTAGGAATCTCAGGAGGCAAGGGTCACTGGGTGCCATCTTTGGGGCTGACTTCCACAATATTCCTCAAAATAACGTGCAGCAATAGCAGGAGAAGGAAGGAGGGAAGGGAAAGGAGAGAGGAAGGATGGGACATTAGGAAATATTTCGATTTCCAAAGGCCGAGACCAGAGAGAAAACAATATGCCCAATTCTCTCCAGAGACTTGTCAGGTCTACCTTACCCTAAAGCATGCCTTAACCAAGTCCAGCTTCCTAGGCAGGAATTCCCAATGAGTAGCTAGAAGCCAGGAAGACATGAGAAAGTTCCTCTGGAACCCAGAAAGCAAGACTAACCTCCCTCCCTCCTTGCCCGCCCCCCCCTTTTCTAAAGCAATGATGCAACAGTTACCTGAGGATGAATCTGTGGCTTGTCGCACGTGGCCTCAAAGTCCAGCACTAAAAAGTAGTGATACCTCTGGGGAGGGAAGGGCACCATTGCCGCCATGGATGCGCCAAAGCCGTGGGCCGCCAGTTTTCTGGTGGATATGGAACAGAACTCCGGGACACCACAGGGAGAAAATAAGTGGGAGCCCAGCACTTTTCTTGCTCTTGAAAGTAAATATGAAGAAAATCGAGCTGCTCCAGTCTGTAAAGGTGCTAGCATTGAACATCCAGAAGCATCTAAAACTTAGGGGAGGAAAGTTTAAAAAAAAAAAAAAAAAAAGAAAGAAAAAGAAAAAAAAAAAAAAAAAGAACAAAGAGCCTGGGTTACTCCCCTCCCACGGTGGCCCTGTTCCATCTGGTCTTCAGGAATAGTCCCACAACATGAACCACTCCCCAGTGTTTCCGGACCCCTTTTCGAAATCAACAGTATTCGTTACTGCAGTTCAAGACCCTAATACTGGCCCCCAGAGCATTATGACAGCTCTGAGTCTCCAAGACCATCCTCAGAACAATCTGCCATGCTGGCCTTCATCTTTAAATGGAGCTCTAAAGTTCAAAAGAGAGAGAGAAAAATTCTGTGGTCATTTCTCAGATGGCACAGTTAATGTAAAGCTAAGGTTCCCAAAGTAACATGAGGTGACAAAGCCACACAATCCATCCTGGGAGCTAAGGAGCCTCAAACAGTGGAAAATGCCAAATATTCTCTCCTCAGCTCATGACAAGCCATTTGCCCCTGGGTTTCCAGTCCATATCGCACACCTCCACATTCCCCCCCTCTGGTCTCCCCAAGGTGAAATGGAACGCAGCCCAGCCGGGGAGCTTGCTCCTGATGTGCTGGTGATTCCCCAGCCCCCATACCAGTAAGTGGCACCCTGGGGGAATGAATGACGCCTGGAGAGCACAGCTGGCAACAGCCTCAGGCCTTCCCTTCCCGTTTGCTGCCTTTAGACTCACTCTCTACTAGAGACCCTGAATGACTGCGGGACTTTTTTTAAATAGGGAAGAAAAAGAGAAAACCCAGATGTGGCAGTAATGGGAGCATTGCTTAAAGAAAAAAAAAGAAAAAGAAAAAAAGGTCTAGTAAAGTTTTCTGAGTGAACATGTGCAAAAAAAAAAAAAATCCAAATCACTTTTCAAGTTTTTCCTTTAAATTTGCAGAATGTCTGCTCTTTAGAGGGTTAAGAAAATTTAAACACCAAAGCCTAAGTTTTATTCACAAATAACTCAGGCTTCCTTTAAAAAAAAAAAAAAAAAAAAAAAAAAGGAACAAATAAATTTTGTTGTTTTTTTTTTTACCCCTCTTACACCAATATTCAAATTCCCTCAGCTTTAATCCTCAAAGTCAAAAGAGAAATCTCACTGCTCAATGCAGAAATGGCCATAGTTTATGCCTTCCGAAGCCCCGTTCTAATAGAGCCAAAAGCTTGCCTCTGAAAGGCGGCAGATGGGCACTGGCTCCTTCCTGCAGGGCTGAGGGGGGTAGCAGCCTGTGAAGTCCAGGACACACTCGGAGGCAATGAGGTGACCACTGCCTGAATGGACGTATACAATGCCAAGTATCAATTTTCCTTCTGGCTCTTCCCTGACTCACTGAATGACCTAAAATAACTTGTCTGCATATTTACTAGGACACATGTGGGTCCTCGATTTCCCCATCCCCGTAGTGAGATTCCATGGGGATTCAGAGGTGCTAAGACTGAAAAGTATTTGAAGTTTTTCATGGATCCTACAGAGCACAGAGCTTGCTTTCACCATGGCTTTACCGCATTGCCAAAAACGCAGCCCCAACTCTTCAGCTTAGGGTAGACAAAGGCTGGCTTGGATTTCACTAAGGAATCCCTTGGAAAGGCAAAGGGGCCAACATCCCTCTGAAAACCAGAATCCAAAATAACTTCACATCACCCCCCCACACACACACACATGCCTTGAACAGTACTGGAAGCCTTGCTGAGATGGGAGACCCACTCTGTTCAGATTATGCATTACAGTTTGGACCCAAAGTCCCTCAGGGCCTTAGAATGCTCCTCTAACTCCTTGAAGTCAGGCTGTATGGATAAGGACTTTTGAGAGTCCTAATATTTGTCAATATTCACAGCGAGTGTATATAGTATATGTAGTCAACCAGACCCCATCTGCCAAACACTACCGGCAATTAAGCATCATGATTAAGGAGGCCTTCCAGGTTTGCATCCTGGCTGAGCCACTCATTTGCCATGGCACCTTTGGCCAAGCTCTGTTCTTCCAACCTTCACCTGTAAAATGACAATAGTTCTTATTCCATAAGTGAGAATGAAATGAGAGGACACATGTAAAGCATTAAGAGCAGTGTTGGGCACATAGGGGCTCAATATAGCTTACTATTATTACTATTACTACTATTCTATACTACTACTGCCTGGCCAAGCCTGGACCCCCCCCTTACTTGGAGCCTATATATCCAATTAATGCCAAATCTCCTGCATGCCCAGAATGCTCCAGGCCCCCCATACGGCATACTATATGTGTACTATCCCTTTTCATGAATGACACATTGATGACCAGGAGTCCTCTTGCCTGCAGGCCTTGCTTTCTCAACTGATTTCACCCACATCAAAAAGCTTCTCTTACAGGAAATCTTGAGAATAGACAATAGTAGGAGACCAATCCTCCACATGTCAGTAATCACTGGATTCCACACTTCCTCTACTTCTAAAAACCAAGTTCAACTCAAGTCAAGAAACAGAGGGCAGCTCTTCCTCTTCCCTTCCTGAAAAAATTTATTCTTATGGCTTTAGAGTCATTAGTTGTGGCAGAGGAACATAGTATCTACAAGTTGAAATGGGGGGAGCCAACGAGTCTGGCCATGGGAGTAGAGGGTATCAGAGCCCAAGCAGAGTAAGTAAGGCATCTGTATAGAGGCAAGAAGGTGTGACACAGCATGTCAGAGCCCATGTGGGGTGTAGAGGGTATGGGGAGGAGGGGAGCAAGCCTGATGCAGGGAGTCACAGGCAAGGTAAAAGAGGCATTCAAGATGGGGAAGGAGCAATGGTAACAAATGGGAGATTGGTTACATACAGAGGGATTGATCAAAGGGCATATATTAAGGGTAATGAGAACCAGGTTTCTCACTGTTACAGGATGGAATTAAAATATGGAATGAAGAAAAAAAATACATGGAGTGAAACTGAAATTGGAGGAAACAGTGTGAACTCATGGTTTCTGATATATAATATATAAAAATAAGCTAGACATGGGCACCTTGGTGGCTCAGTCATTAAGCATCTGCCTTCGGCTCAGGTCATGATCCCAGGGTCCTGGGATCAAGCCCCACATCGGGCTCCCTGCTCAGCAAGAAGCCTGCTTCTCCCTCTCCTACTCCCCCTGCTTATGTTCCCTCTCTCACTGTGTCTCTCTCTGTCAAATAAATAAATAAAATCTTTTTTAAAATAAATAAATAAATAAGCTAGACATAACTGTGAGTATGGACACACACACACCCACACACACATCTGTTTTCTAGCTCTATTGAAAGGTCAAAGAAGCAGAGCAACACTCCAGCAGCACTAAGCACACCTAGCACCCACTGCCTTCTAAATAACATTCTTCAGTGGAAGAACGAGAACTCTTCGGAGAAATAGCTAACCCTGCAACTATGGCAGGGAAAGTACAAGATGAATCTAGAACATCTTGTTTTGGGGCCAGAAAGCAAGGAAATGCTAAAAGAATGATGGGAATTATTAATCAAAAGGATGCAGAAGCCAGTTTGAAGGGGCTCCCACTGGCAGTAAATAATGATATTAACAGATTACACTGCATTGAATAAGAAAGGAAACCATGAATCTGAAATACACAAATTAATTAACTAATTAATAAATTAAAGTCTGGTGAGGGATATTCACGTATTTCAAACTATCTCCCCACAGAATGCTTATTAACTGTAACAGGAAGTATACAATGGAGAAGCCTGGCAGACATCACCTTAATCAAGTGATCAAAATGAACACAATGGGAAAAATCAAAATCATGCACCACATGATAGGAGGCCATGAGAAGAAAGCATCATTTCTGTGATATTTCTGTTAAAGATGCATAATCTAACTCTAATCATGAGAAAATATCCAACAAACCCTAATTGAGGGACAGTCTACATAATAACAAGCCTATAATCTTCAGAAGTATCAAGGTCATGAATGTCAAAAAACTTTTACTGAGCAAAATCTAAAGGAGATTAAAGGGGCTCGATAACTAAATGCAATGCACATTCTGAACTAGATCATTTTGCTACAAAAAACATCACTGGGACAACTGGCAAACTTGAATGGAATTTCAGAACTAGAAGGAGGTAAGGTAGCAATATTAATTTCCTGGTTTTGCTGGCTGTACAATGGTTAGGTAAGAAAATGTCATTGCATGTAAGAAATACACTCAAAGTATTCAGGGTGATGGGACATTAAGTTAACATTAGCTCTCAAATTGGTCCACAAAAAATTCTCTGTTCTATTAATTCCAACTTGCATGTAAATTTGGCCTATTCCAAACTGTCTAAAAATTATTTTTTTAGGGGCGCCTGGGTGGCTCAGTTGGTTGAGCTACTGCCTTCAGCTCATGTCATGATCCTGGAGTTCTGGGATCAAGCCCTGACTCCCTGCTCAGCAGGGGGTCTGCTTCTCCTTCTGCCCTTCCCCCTCTCATGCTCTCTCTCTTTCTCTCTCTCAAATAAATAAAATCTTTAAAAAAATTTGTTTAAATCTATATGCTGCAATGCAGTTTTAAAAAGGGGTGGGGGGAGGAAAGAGAGAGAGAGAAGAGATGGTTTGTGGGGCTCAATCTCTCCATACTGCCCATGAAAGGTAGGCTGTGCATACAGCCTACTGTCTACCTTAAGAGCCAAAGCCAGTCCTTAAAGCATCAAGTCTCAATGCTAAGAGCCCCCACTCAATGCCTCCTCACTGGGCACTCCTGCCACCATTCTCAGGAAATAGCCCTGCACTCCCTGCAGGGGCATCCCACCTGCCTTGCACCCTCTGGCCTCTTGGGGATGCCCCTTTGGTAGTGCTGCTTTATACTTTCGTCCCAAGCTTGTAGACTCTAAGCCTGTAACTTGTATCATCAACTGGGACTTCAAGTATCTAGTCAAGGGGCAGAATTCAAAAGGAACAGTTTATGATTCTATGTATTTCTGCATGCTATCTTTCATCAGCGACCAAGACTTACACACCTTTATTCTCAGACACCCTTTTTCTTCTCCTAGCAATTAAAGGTAGTAAGTAGCCCGTGGCAAGGAGGAAAATAAATGATTCCCTCCTCAAAATGAAAGGACCAGCCCCCAACTGAGACAGGGGAGTGGTAAATAGGGACTGCCATGGGGCCAGTCCGATTTGGAGAAACAGGCCTGCGCCACAGCCCCTGGAGGACGGTCTCTGTGCACAGTATTTACACAACAGACACCAATGGCTCCTCTGCAGCCATTACTGTCGGTCAGGTAAATAACGCATGTGCCAAAACACACATTTAATGAGGGATATAATATGCCTTTATAAAAAGCCTCAATCTGTATTTACCTGAGAGACTAGAGAAGCACCAAATCACCAGATTAGTGGAACCACAGAGGAGTCATTCTGGTGTCTTGGGTAAATAGACATTTTACAGCCTTCCATTACTGAGGGAGGAAGAGAGAGCAAAGGGAGGGGGCCATCCTTGAACATCCACATACACAGACCACAGGAACGTGGGGGATAGGAAAGAAGAGAGGGCCATCATGAAATATGGGATCTACACCCACCCCATCTCCCCAACGGCCCATACAGTTGACCCTTGAACAACTCAGAGGTTAGGGCCACTGACTCCCCCATACAGAGAGGAATCCGCCAATAACTTCTGACTCTCCAGAAACAACTACTTATAGTACTGTTGACTGGAAGCCTTACCAATAACATAGAGTCAATTAATACATATCTTACATATGTATTATACACTGAATTCTTAAAATAAAGGTAGAGAAAAGAAAATGTCAAGAAAATCTTGAGGAAGTACACTGACAGTACTGTACTGTATTTATTGAAAAAAATCGACAAGTAAGTCGATTTGCACAGTTCAAACCCATGCTGTTCAAGGGTCAACTGTACTTGGAATCCCTGGGGAGGGTTTAGGCTGGCACCATCCCTGGATTCAATCCATTCCATTAAAAACTAGACTGGGAGGCAGAAGCACACGCCAGAGAAACTCTAAGGCACTAGAGGCAGGCTCTGAGTCCAGCCAACTAGAAGCACCTGAGAGAGCTACAGCTTCCCGAGGTCCCAGTCCAGGGCAAGTCCCTGACCCAATCTGACTGACAGTATCACAAGGGTTCAGGTACCTGAGGCACGGAGGCATCAGCAGAGAGCACAGTAATACGTGTACGGAACCACTCAGTCACAGGCTCTGTATTAGGCAGCTAAAAATGGCCCGGGAAAAATCTAAATAAACCGCATGCCTTCAAATGTCATCATCTTCCAGCTAATGAATGCATCCTTGCTGCCAGAGCACTTTCTGTGAAAATCACAGACTGTTAAAGGTGAAAGAAAACCTAAGGGGAGACATTGTACAGCCAGCCAGGGAAAAGGAGCCCCAGGAAGAGTAAAGGACTGCCCAAGACTCACATCGCAAGTAACAACAGAACTCAGCGCTCCTGACTCCTACACCAGGGTCTCAGACCACTGCCCCAACACAAGGAGCAGGCCTCACCGCTAACCTCCCAAGCTTCTCTGCAGTCTCACCGTGGAGGCTGGGGGCCTGAGGGTTCGGCCTAGTCTGCTGAAAGCTAGAGGCTGAGGCAGAACAAAGCTTGACATGCCCTGGAACCTCTCTATACAGCTTCCTGATGGCCCCAAAGTAGAATAGAAGCAGGAACTCTAAAGCTGTAGTCACCTCAGCAAAACACTCTCCTGCTCTCTACAACCTGTCACTCCCTTGGCCAGTAGCTACAGCTGCTTCTGTTCCAAGGTGGAGCGAGGGAGAACATTCTCAGCATCAGAAGCAGCTGCTAACCCTAAATTACCAGGAGAGCTACAGTCACTAAAGACCTTCGGGAACACCACATGCCGATGGCAACATCACAGGCCACAGGAGGCTTACTCTCCTTTTCAATTAGCCGTCTCAGCAGCTCAAGGCAGCACCTAAAAATAAGTGACTGTGATTTGCCTGCTGTTTGCTAACTAATCACTATACCAGTAGTTGGGCAAACTCCTTCGAGGGGCCAAAGCTGGGAGACATCTCTTTGCAATGTCCTACAAGTCAGCTGTGATGTCCATTGCATGTGAGAGGGGACAAAGGTTTCTAACATACCGTTAAGTAGGACAGAAATGACCAAAGGGCAGAGTATGGTACTCTTATCCCTTTAAGCACCTCTCACACTTGTAGACAGCACCTGACCCCAGAGAACCTGCCATTCCCCTGCTTCCAAGATGGAACTGGTATAGAAACAAGGAGTTACACAGCCCAGATGTTTAAATACTGGAAGCAGACAAATCTAGGTTCAAATCCTGACTCTGCCACATATTCTTTTTTTTTTTTAAGTAGGCTCCACACCAACGTGGGACTTGAACTCATGACCCCAAGATCAAGAGTTGCATGCTCTACCGACTGAGCCAGCCCCTCTACCACATATTTTTAATAATAACAGCTATAATAACAATACCTATCTCTTTGGGGTTCAGTGCAACCACACAACGTATATAAAGCACTTTGTACAGTTTAAGCACTCAATGGAAGGGAACTACTGTCAGTAATGCATGAGAAAGAGGAGAGGGAAACACAATTACAAGCCAGAAGCCAGGCACTGTATTAGTGATCTACGTATTTCATCCTCCTAACTCTCAAGAAAAATGGGGGAACAGTATTTCCATTTTACACACGAGAAAACTAAGCCTCAGAGGTCTTCAGCTCTTCGGGGCCCTGTTCTCTCCCATGTTTGAGGGCCCACATTCCCCACTTGATTGAGTCCCCTATCCACGAAAGGGCTAAAAACACGTATCAACTTCAGTTTTTCCTTTGAGGTAAGGTGTGACTTTAACTAAAAATAACTCAGCCATAAGCAATGATCGGGTCTGTCCAAATCACCCAAATCTGTTCTCATAATACATTTACCACGTTTTAACAAGAAAAACAAATTGCAGCCCTGGGTATAAAAAAGCAGGAAAAGGAAGGGTTGCATTGGACTAAAACAAATGGAGCACAAGAAACTCAAAGCCTCTTCTCAAACACAATTCCAGAAGAGCAGAGAAACTGGCAGGAGCCAGGGTGACGACTAGCTCTTGCTCAGGTCCCCAAATGTGATGCTTCCCCAAATGTGATGTTTCCTTTTACAAATCTATGTCTTGGCAAATGCTACTCCCCCTGCTTTGGAATGTTACTTCCATTTTCACCAGGCTCCTTCTTCAAAATGCAACTCCAAACTCCCTTTTAGTAGCTTTCTCCAATACTCCATCAGAAAGTTAATTACTTAAGTGTGATCCAGTAACACACTCTATTCCTATTTCATAACTTTTTGTCTCACTATATTGTACATAACTTTTTGTTTCACTATATTCTAAAATTTTAATCTAGTTCTCCTACTATAATTTTCAGAGCGTTTGGTGTGCATGTGTGTGTAAAAAAAGCATAATTTCTTTGGCTTGTTCTTTTAAAGACCCTTTGATGTATTTTAAAATTTCAAGTAGCGTTAAAGAAACGCATCAGATTAATTTTTTCACATGCATGAGTTTAAAAACTCTGAAAAACACTGAGATTCCCATAGATCTTTAAGGGCAAGGACCACATTTTAATCAGTTCTGTATTCCCAGCACCCAGCACAGGGCCAGGCACAAAGTTAGTGTGAATCAGTGTTTGCTGAATGAATATGCCCGAAGTCCCAATGTCAACTGCTCTGGAATCAGAATGTGTTAGAACAGAGCAGACCCTAAGCACCAAGCAAAGCTTCTTTTTTTCCCTCTTTCTTCCTAGCCCACCCCATTCTGTCCTCCCCAGTTAAAGACAGAAAGACACCACATTGCCTTGGTGCTAGAATACTATTAAAAGGATTAATTTAGGGACCGGTGTTTGGACTGTCACATCCAATCACTACCCCCAGATCTACAGCTTCCCAAATCAAGCTCATGCAAAGAGGAATCAATTGCAAGGACACAGAGGGTCTGAACAGGCATACTAATGGCCTCCTGAGGTGCCAGCGGCCAGCTCTGACACTCCCATAAATTATCCGCCTTTTGATTTTACCTGTAGCTGTGGGGCACAAGGCACAATTTTGAACATATCAAAGCAATCTCTTGTAACCCAAGGCTCCCCCAAGAATGTCCCCAAAGGAGGAGGGGCTAAAAACAATGACCCAAAGGGAATCTGCTTCCCTGGTCCAAGCAATCGTCAATTAAAACCCAACAGGACCAAGTGGATAAAGTGGGACCCAAATCACTCCTAGCACATCTGGACAAAGCATGCATCAGTCTGCAGTTCCGCAATGACGACACGTCTCTCACTCAAAGGAAGAGAAATCACAGCAATAAACACAATTTCTTCTGGGGGCAAATCTGCACTAGCTCCGATGGTACCTCACAGCGTGTCCTCGAGCAACATACTTAACCTTTGTGGGCCTCAGTTTCCTCACAGGGGTAAGCAGGGACAATAATACTGACTACCTAACTCATTCCCAGAGTGATGGTGAAAAGTAATAAAAAAAAAAAAAAATTCAAGAGGCACTTTACAAAGATGTAGGGCCACAAGGGTGGCAACACTAATAAATGACCCTGACCAACTGGGAGAAATGACAGGTCACACTTTGGTGAATTTCTTTCGGGCAGCTGCTCACTCAATTCACTTCACTGATGGTACTGGGGCTAAGGTCCACCCTGAAGAAAGTTCTGATTTTCTGGACTCCTGATGGCTGAAAATTTTCCATTATGAAGAGTGGCCCTTTCTGTTAGTTATAACTCCCTTCTGTCTACTGGCTCTCACCACCAGTGGTTATGTTTCAATCATACAGCCATAATGACAACTGTGAGGACCCAAAACATACGAAGGCAAAGGCCAACTCACCCAATTGTGGGCTTCTTTAAAAAAAAAAAAATTATTGTGTAAAATAATATTAGTAACTAAAGTTATTAAAACACTGTGCTAAGAGCTTTACATACATTATCTCATTAAATCCATTAATCGACCGTCTTAAGTCCCATTATCTGCATTTTACAGATGGGAAAGTAAAGCTCAGAGAGGTAAGTCACTTGCCCAAGGTTACACAAACACCTTAATGTGGGTTATCAGAAACCTATAGGCTCCCTTCAACAAGGCAAGTAGGCTTGCAGGAGGAGGAAGACAATTCATCAGACACTCAACAAACACTTTGGCTCCTGTGCCTGGCATATACCAGCATACCTGAACCAGAAGACAATACCCAAAACAGAAAAAAGGTCATCAGGTCGCTACAAACAAGGAAAGTTAAGACTGAGTAGGGCATGTAACAGAATGAGGACAATTCCCTGGAAAACTTATGAAAATGTGTCCTCCTCTGTTTGTATAGTTCAAAACATTTAAAGCAATTGACACTAAGCTATAAGCCCGAAGACCAACATTCCTACCAGTGCTCCATTTATTCCCTACTTCTTTGATTAGAAAAGAGTTCCCCAAATCTTTTCATTCATTCCACACTTTCCCTTCCTACATCTTTTCTAGTCTGTAAAAGGAGCTGGTATTACCAACAAATTCTTTGGTAGACACGCTTTAAGTTCTAGTCGATAGCCGGGAAACTAATAAAGATAACCAGCATACACATTATGTAAAAATTCAGTTGTGTTCAATTTTTAAGTGTCAAAATACTGCCTCAAAGGGTTAAATATAAAATGCTACCATGCAATGGTCACCGGCTCCTTTAACTGGTTTCTGTCTCCAGTATTGTCCCCTCAGTTCATTCTTAAGGTTCTAAAACACAAATCTAATTATCAGTCCACAGCTTAAAGCTTTTTAATGGCTTCTTACTGCTCTTATGATCGTCTGATCCAGGCATTGGCAAACTATGTTTCATGGGCCAAATCCAGCTGCCACTGGTTTTTATAAAATTTTACTAGAACATAGCCACGCTCATTCATTTTCATACTATGGCTGCTTTCGTGCTATAACAGCAGAGTTGAATGGAGTTGAATAGCTGTGACAGAGACCACAAAGCCTAAATAGTTACTATTTGGTCCTTTATAGAAAAAGATCTAGTCTAACCTAATCCTAAGAGCCGATAAGGCCTTGGCCTCTACTTACTTCTCCTGCTTCATTTCTCACCATATTCTCTAAACCCCTGTCCACTGAATATGCTGTTTCATCACACTGAACTTCAGTTTCTCAAACTCAACAAAACTCTGACCTTTACACTTGGTCCCTAATGTCTTCATTTAATTCTAGATGAGGAGCCTACAAGTCTGGGTTGTGGACCCTTTTGAGTACTCCCAAAGCACCTAAATTTACTTTATTATAGCACTCCCAGAGTGTATCAGAACTGCTTCTTTACTACCCATCTCTCCCCTGAATTTGTAAGCCCTGTGGTATCAGAGACAGAAGCTGTCTTGTTCACCACTACAATTCTGGTCCTAGCAAAGTGTCTGGCCCTTTGTTACTAAACAGCCTCTGAGATCCGGGAAATTAGTCAGAGTCTGCCTTTTCAGCCAGCCCTGATCCTTGCAAAACGGAGACAGGCTGGGATTCACCATCCACCCAACTGTGACTCCCAAACCAAATCAAACCAAGATCCCAAAGGCCTTGGTCAAATGCATTATCAGAAGCCAAATCAATGTGTTCTTCCTGTTATCTTAAGTTGTGTATTTCTCAGGATGAAGGACTATTTCTGAACCTATTGTAGGGTGCTCATGCAATGCCCACAGAGAAATCCTAACAGAACTTGAGAGTATGGCTACCCCACCTCTAATCCTTGCCACTTTATAGGCGTTGGGTACATTTCACTGGTCTTTGAGCACATAGTGTCTAATCAGATAAAACTACAGAAAAACACAGTCTGCACCAACCACCACCCCCTCACCCTCTAAACCCAAATACTCATAAGAAAGAAGTCAAGCCAAACTTGACCATGCAACAAGATTCTCACCTCTCCTTACTTCGAAGATGCCAAGACTGCCAGCTGGGGATGCTGAAGGTTCTGTGAGAGCTGGAAACCCCCAATGCTGTGGATAAATACACATCTCTGCAACAAGTCTATTTCAGTATAAAGGATCAAATCCCCAGGGGACGGCTGCTATCTGAAACAATTTTAGGACCACCCGAAACCTCAAACTCCTAAACTCAAACTACTTTGGGGTAACAGTTACCTATGAGGAAGAACAAGACCCGAACAGAGCTTTCAGAAGCTACTAGCACTATATATTTTTGGAACGATGAATTTCATGTTCTCTAATAGCACACTTTTCTTCCTAAGGAGGTTATCTCCTAGAAACACTAAACATTTATAATAGCTGAGCTTGGCCGTGAAATGGTGTCTCTCGGGATCACACCAGAATCCTAGTCTAGTGGAGGAGACACTGGTGGGGCGCCTGGGTGGCTCAGTGGGTTAAGCCTCTGCCTTCGGCTCAGGTCATGATCTCAGGGTCCTGGGATCAAGCCCCACATCAGGCTCTCTGCTCAGCAGGGAGCCTGCTTCCCCCCCTCTCTCTGCCTACTTGGGATCTCTCTGTCAAATGAATAAATAAAATCTTTAAAAAAAAAAAAAAAAAAAAGGAGGAGACACTGGTAAGGCTGACAATATTCAGAACTCAGGAACTGAGACCAGGACTGGGGGAGAGACTGGCTGCCACAAACCCAGAAGCCACATTGAAAATGGCCAAACAAACCATTACACGCTTACAGTATACTTCCAGGTCTACCTCAGTCCTAAGAAAGTCAAAGTGTAACCAAACCCTAAGTCAAAACATTAATGGATGCCTATCATATTTATCACCTAATTCAGATTTTCCAAAAAAGTAGAAGTTGCAGAGGTGCTCCTGTAAGCTAGCAATGCCCCTGGCGCAGAGAAAACACTTGTTTGGAACCAATCTATTCCTGTCTGCCACTCTACTCATTTAAGACTTTATGCTACTCAGATCCCCTGGGAAAGACCAGTTACAGACTTACCCCACCACAAAGAAAACACTTTTAAAATGAAAGGGAATAAAGGCACTTTGGAAATTTCAAGTTGGAAGGAGAGCTCTCAGCCAAGCTCTAGGACCTAGCTAGCCGATTATTTACAGGATCTTTGGGCAGGAATTGTTAATGAGCTTTTAATTTGGAGTGCTTAAGTTGCCAAAGTGCTCTGAGCTCCAGTGAAGCACCACAGAATCCATAAAGGAAACCTTATCAATCACTTCCCGGCAGCTCCCTTCCCCCACATCCCACCTCTCTGAGGAAAGGCAGCCAAGTGGGTTTCTAACCAAGATCACAGACATACACATTAGTGGAGTCACACTCCAAGTCCCTGTTTATAAATTGGCTTTTAAATGCTAGGGGATTCAGGTATAATATACTTAAGCTCCAGGAACGAACCCACTAAAACAAGGCATGCCATGTATGATAAAGTCAGAATAAAGCAGAATTTGATGAAGCCAATTTCTGGTAGAAACTCTACAATCAAAAATCATTCAGCCAATCACAACCTACTATAGTTCAAATAGTGTACAGTCTTTAGCCAATGGGATTCATGGTTTTTTGCCCTTCAGCTCCAAGATTGATAAAATGTCTGAAAAAAGCTAATCCCATAGAGGTGGCCAGAGACCTAGAGCAGAGACAATGATGGGCATTATCCGTTTGCAAAATCCAGCCCTAAGGGCAGAATCCAAACCCCCAGGAAGGAGCCACACGCACCATCTTCCAAGTCAACCAGGAAAAGTTACATTATGCAAGAATTCACAGTCAAGCCTCAATTCAAGTTCATACTTTTTTGTTTTAAGAGAACCACCTGTTGCTGGAACACTTGCAGGAAAAGCAAAAAGAAAGCTAGCTAGGTTAGGCCCGTTACTCACTCGTTCCACCATCACTGCTACTACCACTGCTACAGATTTACAAAGAGGTAAAGCGCTAACCTTGTGTATGTGGAGAGGGAGGAATGGGGTTATTCTATCTACTACCTCTTTGCTGATTTTTGTACCTACTGTGGTCAAACCTCTCTTCCTCTTCCCTAGTAATCCCAAGTAAAAAGTCAGTACCCTTAATCACCCCACCCAGTCGGTCTGGCAAAGCCCTGCCCCGCTCCCTCTCGGCCAGAACGTTACTCAGTAGATCATGCACCCAGGGTGAGCACATGGGCTAGCACCTCAGACTGCACAAACTGCGCGCCACGACCCTCACCCCGCATGCATTAAAGAGGGCCCAATCTGGGGGGGGGGGGGGGCTCTCCGCATCACCCACCCCAGGGTGTTGCCCCCAACTTGGGCCCATCCAAGTCCAGGGGAGAGTAAGGGGAGGGGCAGGGGGCCAGGAGACCAGCCCTCCTTCCCAGGGCCGCCCCCGCCCCCCGTCAGCGGCGGGAGAGGCTGTCGCCATGGCAACGCCCCCTCCTCGGGGCCAGCGCGGCAGGCTCCCTCCAGGTGCAGGCCCCGACGTCTCCCTCGGCCTCAGCAGGCGCTCAGGGCAGTTTACGGCGGCGGGCGCGGCCCGCGCCGACTGCGGCGCCGGCCAGGCAGAGGCAAGGCCAGCTCCGCCCGCTCCCCACCGCCCGTTCCCGGCCGCCTCAACAGCGGCAGCCAGCACCACGAGTCCACAACACACCGACTCACCTCCGCGCACTCTGACCCCGACCGACGCGACTGACGGGCGGGCGCGGTGGCCAACCGCTGAGCCCGCCGCTTGCTCCTTCGACCAATGGGCTTTAGAGGGGCGGGGCTTCTTCTCCCCAAATGCTCGCCCTACCGCCGACATGCGCGCTAAGGTGTATCAAGATGGTGACTCCCCGCGGCTGGCCTTATGGGACTTGTAGTTTTGGGGTGGCACGTACTCAGAAGAAAGTGAAGGGGGAGCTCCCCTTCCGAGCTGGGAAAGAAATATTTTAAATAACGAAAACTTTCTAAGGCCTAAAGCGACCCAGGTCCCCCACTTCCGTTTTCCCACCTCCCAATATACTCATGAGGTGAGTATAGGCTCATAAGATGACGTGTTATATTTAGATAACTCCTCATGATCTGTTCATTCAACAAGTCATTATTACCATCCACTCTCAGAGATGGGCCTGGAGAGAGCTGAGGGGAGGCAGATTTTAGGCTAAGAAGAAAATTCTTAGATTTCTGCTTCCTGCATAAGAGGGAACTGATTTGTTTGGGTCAGCTCCGGAGGGAACGTCAGAGTTGAAAGGATTCTGGCCTCAACTATAGGGAGCTACCACAGGCAGTCTATTCTGTCATCTGGAGAGAAGTCTGGCTAAAGACAGAAATGTGTTTCTTCAACTGGTTTATGGCACGTTGGGAAGTCATGGGTAACAGGTTCTGAGGCGGGAAGCCCCCACCCTGGCCAAACCAGTGATGGTTTTGACAGCTTCCCAGTCAGCCAGGAACCATCTTCTGGGCCCAGCTTTGATCACCAAGCCCTCTGTCTTCCATTTGTGTGTTTTCACATAAGAAAATGATGTCATTTCTGGGTCTACCATTTCTGTGAGATCTGACGTTAACATAATGGTTCCTGCCTGAGCTGGGAATGCCTGGTAATACCTATATTAGGGAATGTCTTCCTTAATCCCATGTAATGGGCTAGGGGATTCTACTCTGCACCTACAGAATTTATTGCATTGTTTTATAATTGTCTATTTCCTTGTCTCTCCCCCAGGCCTGTAAATTCATTTAAGGTAAGCATTATTTCTGTATTCTTCATGGTGTATGAGTAATACCCAGCACAGTTCCGAATATAAAGCAGGAATTTGGTAAATGGTTGTGGACAAATGAGGAAATAAACATCAGTAGGGACAGTGTCACTTAACCCAAGGTCAGTAAAGCACATCTTCCTCTCTGATTCTTGGGGCTGGAATTGGGCCTTCCTCCTCCCGTTAATGTCATCTAGACATTAATCCCAGTTGATTAGTCAGTCAACATATATTTATAGTGCCTCGGCTAGGTGTTGGCAACTGTTTTTGATGTAAGGATGCATTGGTGAATAAGGCACCCAAAACCTGGTCCTTGAGGAGCCTTTATATTGGGAAGGGGAAGGTAGAGGCAGAACAGACAATAAACAAATAAGTAAATAAATAAATTAAATTAGACAAATGAGAGGCTCTGAGATGGTCTCTCCTGTCCCTGGCTTTCATATGTCCTGAGTCTGGCCTGGGAATAGGGCACAACCAACTTTTTTGGCTGTAAGAATGAAGTCAATCTACACTGCATGGATTGGAGGCTTCCATTAAGGCCTAGCACCAATATCCTCCATGGAGTCTTCCATGGTGCTCGTAACTTCCCCAAAATGTGCTCTTTCCTCCTTGGTGCTCTAGAGCTCACCCCTACAGCTTCCAGGACCTCACCAGACTGTATTATATATAAGCTCTTTTTGGACAAAGACAAGGCCAAATGTATTCAAATAATAAACAGTTTAAGAGATCGATATATATTTGGTATCTTACACTGCTGCCTAACCCTAACACTGCTCGAGGTTCCCTCGAGCCTTTGGCTCTGATGTGATTCCCTCTGTTTTCTGATTTTGTAGAAAACAGAGCTTGAGGTAAAGCTTATGTGGTAAAACTTCTTTAGGAAATATAATCCCAGGGCAGCAAGAGTTGAAAAGGTAAAGGGAAGTGAGGCAGAGACGAAAAGGAAGAAAATATAAGGTTGTATATAATAAAGTTGACCAAAGTTTCATAGAAAACACAGCTAGTCATTGAGGCCTTATAGAACCATCACTTAAATAAATAAAATCTTTAAAAAAAAAAAAAAAAGAACCATCACTTATAAGGGGAAAAGGAGGTTGTATTACCCCCACCTCGCCGGTAGCCACAGGGGGTGCCAGATCCCACACCCTAAAGCACAGCAGTGCATCTGAGACTAGAAATGATGAGGGGAGTCATAGCCCCTGGTTTGGCCAAATTAGGCCCACTGCAGTCCCATCACGGTGGGCACAATGGAAGCTCTGTCGAAACCTAACCCTCCTCCCGAGGAGGCTAAGACAACCAGATGTGTTAGTAAATAAGATGATGGTAATGGCAGCTGGGCTGTGCAAAAAACTGGTGGCCAAGGCCCAGGGTAGGGGTACAGATGGGGCAAGTGAATCTTTGGAGGCAGATGAACTGAGTCTGGTACACAGACACAGATATACCTTGGGCAGCCTCCTGGCTGATGGATTTTTTTTTTAAGATTTTATTTATTTATTTGACAGGCAGAGATCGCAAGTAGGCAGAGAAACAGGCAGAGAGAGGGGGCAGGGGAAGCAGGTTCCCCGCTGAGCAGAGAGCCCAATGCGGGGCTCAATCCCAGGACCCTGACATCATGATCTGAGCTGAAGCAGAGGCTTTAACCCGCTGAGCCACCCAGGCACCCTTGATAGATTTTTTTTTTTAAAGATTTTATTTATTTATTTATTTGACACAGAGAGAGAAAAAGAGCGTGTGCACCAGCGGGGTGGGGGGGGGGGCGGGCAGCAGGCAGAGGGAGAGGGAGAAGCAGTCCTCCTACTGAGTAAGGAGCCCAAAGTGGGGCTTGATCCCAGGCCTCAGGGATCATGACCTGAACCAAAGGCAGACGCTTAACCAACTGAGACATCCAGGTGCCCCCTGGTTGATGGATTAAGTGACTGAGCTAAAGTGAACACAGAGCAGGAATTGAAGAGAAGGCCAAGTTGGTTCTGCTGCTCTGTGAAACCACAAGAGAAAATAGCAAGATGGCCAGCAAAGCTGGTACCTTAACCAGCACTCTAAGGGCAGAGAATCCAGGACCCAAGGACAATGCAAGCATGGCAGCCCCTAGACTTGGCACAGCTGAGAGAAACCAGATTGGGTCTGAAACTATTTTATCTAAGAACTGGAAATGCTTCTGCCATTCACAGTCCCTGTAAGCTGCATAAGACAGCATCGTGCAGTTAGGAGGAGTGTGAGCATAGAGACAGCCTGTTCAGGCTGGGGTCCTGACTCCATCTCTGACCTTAGGCAAGCCACAAACCTCTCTGAGGCTCCGTTTCTTCATCTATGGAGTGGCGATAATACTAGTATCTACTTATTAGAATTAAATACAAACATGCTTAGCATAGCATCCAGCATAAAGAGTTCAGTAAATATTGGCTGTTATTACTGTTATTCTCACCCCTCCTCCATGCCTCTGTCCAACTCCTCTTCCCGCCATGACCACAACCAACCCCCTTCTCACGCCCCCATGCCCTGCCCCCCACAGTCTCTGCTGCAAGAGCAGTGGGAGCCAGACCTGGCCATGCCTTCTCTGCTCTGCTTTCCCCAGGGCTGTTCCCCATGAGCCTGAGCCATTCATCTCCCTGGTGACCTGAATCTGAACTAAGAGATGGATGTGGGGTGGCTGAGGCCAGGGTGGTAATGTGCTCCCTTATCTCCGTGCCCCTCACTGGGGCCTAGTTAATTTTCCCTTTGATTTTAATATAGATTTATTGAAAGTTTCAGTTATCAAAACAAACTGCAGCAGCAAATTGGTGTTCTTTGCAGGCCTACAAGTGCCTATAAAGCTGCCATGCTCGGGGACGAATGGCGCTCTCCGGGAGGTCAGTCATGGCAACAGGAAGTCCCTGGGGACACACACACTGCAGTTTAATATTTTTCTTATTAGCCTTTTTCTTCTTGGCCATCTAAGCCTCCCCTTTAAATCGGAAATCAAATGGAGCCACCTGCCCAGGGAGGCTCTCTTCCCCAAGCTGTTCCACTCTGCCTTCTCTGTCCTAGCCTCCCCACCTCTTGTCCCGACTTCTCCCTGCCTTGTCCACTGTTCCAGAGAACGTGCTGATTCACATGGCCCAGAGGTGTGGCTCAAAGCCCCACCCCAACTATGAAGCTTGGCTTGGGCTATCCAGTCACTCTAGTCAGAGGAAAAGCATCCCTAGAAAAGACTGGGGCCCCAGACCTCTTGGAATCTGGGGCTCAGAGGGGAGGGAAAAGACACGTTTTTAAAGCAAAGGAGTTGTTTTCAAAAGGACAGACAATCCTGTCAGGATCTATTGAATTCAACAGAAGCAAAAAAGAAACTGGGCAAGTTTTCCTTCCAGCTCCCAAATTGTCTGATTTCATTCCCATTTCCCCACGGCCACTAGCCACTCCCAATATGGCCTCTCTTCTCAATCCCAACTTGATTTTTGAGAGCTCCCCTCCCCATTCTCTAGTCCCAATCTGCCACTCTAAGAACCAGCCTGGTTTGTTGCCTCCAGTGGCTCCCATAACTAGAACCACACACTGCCACTTCTAGATCCTGGAATCAGTCCTGTCCTTGGAAAGCTTCCCTGACCTGGTGACCCTGAGGCCGCCATCATCTCTTCTTCTGGACCTGAGCTACTGCTGGGTCACCTGTACATGTCCCATCCCAATTCCCAATATCCTCCTCTTGCTCTTACAACTTCCCTGCCAGCAGCATGGGCTCCCACCCTTCCTCAGAACTTGGGCTCTGACTAAGCCAAAAACTATTGCCATGTGGCTAAAGCAGTGGCAGGTGCTAAGGTTTGAATCCAGACAATCCAGGAATTGAATCCTGGCTCTGATACTTAATGACTCTGTGACTTGGGGAACCTCTTTGTGGTGTCATAGTACTTCGTGCTTCGGTCTGCCCTTGTCTGCCCCTGTATCTCTCACCCCCAATATTCGGTGGTCTTCAAAGAAGAAGATTGTGTTTTAATCATCTTTATATTCTAAGTGTGTATATTTGATGAATAAGCAAAGTCGTCTTACCTTGGCCTGTTTCCTCCACTCAGAAATTGAGACCAATAAAGCGAAGAAAGCACTGTAAGGTATATGCTCAGTGAGTCAAATATCCTTCATCAGGTTTCTCTTCAGGTTGGCCATCAGCCTCCCACTTCTGCCTTTTGCCTGTTCCCATCTCCACTTCAAGTTCAGCTCTCTCCTGTTTGCCTTTTAGAGCTTCTCATCACTGATGAAATGCCAGCATTCAACCTGGACCCTTTGGAGTGGTACTGATGTCTCCTCTCCTCCAGGCCGGACTCCCTCAGTTTTTCCAAACCCACTCACAAAGTGTTGCCTCCTGGTGGTTCTGTTTCTATTCCCTAGCTGGCCTCGTAGTTTGTCTGTTGCAAGGCTTTTCCAGCTGGCGGTACCAATGAGTTTATGTTAACATTCTTATACCAGTCTTGCTAATGCTAGCCCCACCTGCTCCTATAGAAATACCAGTCCCTGGCAATGTTTCTTTAAAAAGCCCCTGTTGTGCCCATGGCTCCATCCAAGCTACTGTGCTCCACTGGCTTCTGTCGCTAAGTGCACCATAGATGCTGGCCTTGAAGCCTCTGCCTGATGTGCTCAATTCTCATGATACTGTGACAGTGTGAGCACAGCAGTCTTTCACAAAGTAAGAAGAATCCCTCCGTATTACATTCAGCTAGGAGGACATGAAGCCCAGCTCAGGTGTTTGAGCTCTTAAGTGTTTCACAGACAGTTCTTTCCACTTACTCAACTATTCCTCTTTCCTCTCATTCTGCAAACCCACTACCATGAGAGTAGCCAGGATTGGGCAAGTTTATGTAAGAACCATCATACTGAACCAGAGCCGTGGTCCTCTTCACCCATTAGCTTGGATCATGACCCAAGCTGAAGGCAGAGGCTTTAACCCACTGAGCCACCCAGGCACCCCTCCTAGTAGTTCTTTACCTCTCCTTCTCTTCCAGGCCAAAAGAACTAATTATTATTCAACAAGGTGCTTTGCACTTCTCTGCCTCCAAGACTTTCTTTGCTGGTGGTAGCCTCTCAACTAAGAGTGCCTTCCCTGTTTCCATCTCTACCATTGAACTCCCTGAGAAATGTGCCCTGCTCCAGGAAGCATTTCCTGATCCCCAAATGATTGTTCCTTTCCCTCCTCTGAGCCCCCAACCCCCTTTTGTGTGTCCTGCCCAGAGTGGCACTCACTAATCCACAGGGCAAGGGTTTGCTCAGAATTTTTTCTTTTTTAAAGTAGACTCCGTGTCCAACGTGGGGCTTGAACTCGTAACCCTGAGATGGAGAGTCACGTGCTCTACCAACTGAGCCAGCCAGCCAGGCACCCCTCAGCATTCTTATACTGTAGGCACTGCCTGACCACACCTCCCAGGACCCCAGAATGCTGTAGGGCTTTTAGGAGGCATCTGAAGCCTTCAAGGGATCTCCTCCAGCAGCCCCAGCTGATCTAAGAGCTTGAGCTCATCCTTCTCAGAGTGTGTACTTTTTCAAGATTCAACAGCATTCTTTGAATTCCTGCTTTGTGCTAGGCTCCTTGAAAGCACAGGACAAGATCATGAACAGTAGACACAGTTCTGCCCTCTCAGAGCTTACACTGAAATGAGGGAGTCACTGATAAAGAAGTGTGTCACTCAGAGTGATAACTCTGATCAGAGAGACAGACCAATTGCAGTGAAAGTTCGAAGAGGAGGCACCGATCACAGCTGGAAAGGTTTAGCATTGAAGTCAGGTGTTTTTTGAGTAGGAATTTCCCAGGCCAAGGAGGAGGGCGGGGAGAAAAGGGTGAAGAGGAGAGGCCAGTCCAGGCAAAGAGAGTAAGTTGAGCAAAGCCATGAGGCAAAGAAATGACTCCCATGTGGATGGAAAGAAACTCAGTGCTATTGGAGCAGTAAGTGTGACAGAGCCTGTGGTGAAAGGGAATTTTGAAGGAAGCAAAAGTTAGACCATGCCTAGTCTTAAAGTGAGCCTTCTTGATGGGTTTGGACTTGAGTTTGAGAGCAATAGAGAGCCAAAGGGTTTAAAGCAGAGCAGTGACTCGGTGTGTTCTGTATTAGATCATTGCTTCTCAAACCTAAGCGTGCATTCCAGTCACCTGGGAATCTTGTTAAAATGCAAACTGTGATAATGGGGTCTGGGAAAGGCCTCAGATTCTGCATTTCTAACAAATTCCTCAGTGATGCTGATGCTGTTGGCCCTCAGGCCACACACAGAGTAGCAGTCCCTCTGGCCCACCTTCCCACCTTCCCCAAACACTCATCTGCTTACATCTGCAAGCACAGAGCATTTTCCTTTCCACGGGAAATGGTCCAAGGCTGCTGTGGCTCTTCGCTTTTAAGTAGCCGCTATCTTTTAGAAGCTGTTTATTGAATATTTATTTGCTCCATGCCTGCCCAGTTTAGGACTAGGTGAGGGGGGTGCGGGGGGTGGGGGGAGGAGACTGGGGAAAAACAAAAAGCAAGACATTTTCCTGCCCAAAAGTGTTCGCCATCATCTTGAAGGGGCAGCTTTCCCTGAGCTGCCCTCTGTCAGACCTGTCATAAACATGGTAAATGAAGCCTGTCTCAGTGGTTCTCCCTGGGGCTCCCACCGCCTTTGTAGCCCCATCCATAGATGAGCCTGTTTATCCCTAACAGTTGTCTCTGACCTCTAAATCAATTCCCTGTCTGATACAAAAAGCCCAATCCTCCCGGCCCGCCTCCCAATCCCAGGCTATGACAGTTTTTAAGACTAGAGGCAGTATATGATGACAGCGGTTCCCAGCCCAGGCTCTGAAGTCAGACTGTCTGGATTCATAGCCCAACCCTCCTACTTATTAGCTGGGTGACCTTGGGCAAGTGGCTTAACGTCTCTAAGCTTCAGTCTTCTCATCCGTAAATTGGGGATAATAATTCTTTCTGTATCACGAGGCTATTGTGAGAGTCGGTATGACAATGCATTATAAAACACAGCCCCTGAGACAGGCAGAGAACATCCAATCACTGTTAGCCACCGTTTTTGTAAATATGAAAACCTGTGTGTCTAGAAGCTTATTAAAGCCTTCTCGGAAGTCTATATAAACAAAATTCTGTCTCGGTCATCCCTTATCCACCTGTGATGGTTTTTTCCTGCTGGCATCAGCCCCTCCTTAATGCTGGGAAGGCAGAGGCAGCCTTGGGAGTCAGTGCAGAGAAGCAGCTGCTGGAGGAGGCAGCCTTTGGGGAGCACTTTTGGGACGGGCGGTTTCAGCCTGAGGCTCTGCGTCGGAGGGGGATGCTTTGTGGATCCCCTCCTACCCCAACCCCATCCCACACAGTGTCCCCTCTGTACAGGGTCACCCAGGCTGTCCCTCCTTCTGGCTGCAGGGAAAGAGGCAGCTTCAATCATTCATCTTAATGTCTCTATTAAGCAGGGTTATGACCAGGACGAGACAAGAAACAAGGTCTTTTAGTGTAAAAACATGGCTCCCAGGGCTTGGCCTCAGGGGACTCCTTCCCTGCGCTGCTGCTCCCAGCTACGGCTGCGGTGGTGCTGGAGGGCTAGTTGAGGCCCTGGATGGGGCAGGAAGTTTCAGCCCTGAGTTCTTTCTCTCCCTTTCCTTCCCTGGATCCTGCTACGTGCCTAGAGCTTTCTTTTCCAAAGAGAAGAGCAATGACTTGGCAGTTAGTTGCAGCCACAGGGTCCTCGAGTCCTGCACCCTGACTTGGGATCACCATCCTCATCACTATCTCACCTCTCGCTGGCATTGTGGAAGCAGCTATAGCCTTAGCCACTGAGCCCTGGGCAGGCGAGGGCCTCACCCGGAGTCTGGGCTCAGAGACTAGGGGATTACAGGAATATTCCTGATTATGGAAAGATCTTAACGAGACCATACCAGAAGTCCCCATCTCTCATATTCAAGGAGGCTTAGGAGCCATTGGCGGAGTCAGCATATGCTTAGACCTGGGGCCTGGGTTCTAAGGTGGTAGCTGTCTGCCCGAGGAGCCCTGTGCTTACTGATTCTCACCTACACCCGTGCATGGGCAGAGGTTGGCAGGCGGCAGCTGGACCAACCCCCTCACCTGGGGAGAAGGGCTGAGGCTTCTGGAGAACTGGAATCAAAAGGCCTCCAAAAGAGCAAAGGCACAGACCCAGCCTTCAGAGGCATAGAAAGAGTCCCCAGATGGCTGCTCCCACATGTTAGTAATGTCCCCATTAGAACGTGAGTCCTTTAGCTAACTGGAGTGGGAGATTAAGAAAGTGGAACCCAGAGGGGTCAGGGCCTGAAGAAGGAGACCGCTCACCCGATACTGCTTACTGCCCGCACTCCTGCTAATGCTCGGGCCACTGCCTTCTATTTTCCACTGTGCTGCTGCCTTCTCCCTGGTCCCGGGATTTCCCTCTGGATCACCACTTACCCTAAACATGACCTTTCTCTGCGGGCTTCCCGGAGGTGGGCTGGCAAAGAGGAAAAGCCATAGCCGTGGGGCCAGGTAAAACTGGGTTCACATCCTGGCGCTACCCTTCTGAGCAAAGTGATCCTGACAGAGTCAATGTCGCTCCCAGAGCTCTAGTCTGTTCTTTCATTCTTAAGATCTTGAGGAGTCAACGAGACAGCATGCATGCATTTGCTTGGCTTAGAGTAGAACCTGAAACACTGTGGAAAGGGAGAAGGGGTGGAGGAGAGAACTGGGAGTTTCAGGCCTCTCCATGTGTAGGAGGGAAGGCTCTGTACCTAAACGCGGGGGGTGTGGGTCTTGAGCAAGGAGGGTTGCAGGAGCAGGGGGGCTGTGGAGGGAATGCCAGAGCAGCTGAGGGCAGCACAAAGTCAGAGTGAGTTAGCACTGGTCCCAGGGGCTGCATGAGCCGGGCAGGCTTTTACAGAGATATCCAGGGAACAAGAAATACCAGCAAGGAAGTTGCTCCATTAATAAATAAGAAGGCGGGAAATTAATGATGGTCTGAAAATGGCTGAGCTACTGAACTCGTTCCTTAAATCTGTCTTTAACAAGAAAAATAAAGAAAAGAGATTTGGCCAATTAGGAGGTAATGAAGACATCGTAGAAATAGCACCTGACAAAAGCACACGTGGGGGTGGGGGGCGGGGTTGCTGAGTGAACATCCAATGGCTTTGACCCCTTCAGAAGAAGAATGCTGAAGGAGAGGAGGACAGGAGATCATGGCAAGGCCTGGGAAGGGGTAGGGAGGGAACAGGGATGGGGGTGGGGGCTGAGGGCAAGACACTGTCCCCTGAAGGTGAGAATGGGGGTTGGAGGGGACACAATGAGGGCAGATGGAGGTGACAGGAAGGGGCCCAGAGAGATCTCTAAAAGCAGAGAAAACCAGAAGGAGCCTGATTAGAAATACAAAAGGGCTAGATCCCTGACAAGTCTGGAGTGGTCCCTTTTAGGGAGTCTATGCCTATAAATGGGAGAAGGGAACAGGAGAGGAGTCATGGGAGGGAAGGAGAGAGAAGTCAGGAAGAGAGACCTGGGGCCTAAGGGAGAGAGGGAAAGGTAACTGTACAGAGAAAGGAAAATTAAAGATGGTATTTAGGCAAGGCTTAGAGAAGCGGCCAGGGGGAGAGTGGGAGGGAAAGAGCTGTTTTGCTAAATGGAGAAAAACCACACTGCTGGCCAGCCACGGAGGCACAGGTGATCCATCCGGTGAGCAGAATGGCAGCCTCAGTGACAGGTGGTGGTAGGATAGAGGGGTCACAGGTTGAGCATAAGCAGAGGAACCTCAAGAAATAAGGGGGGGGCTATAAAGATGAGGGTGAGAAAGGAGTCCCAGAGCAGGGGAAGCTTTGCCACTGAAGGGGGGCTCTCTGGGGAAGAGTCTGGGTGCTGCTCTGCACACCCTGCCGCTGGGTCACTGCTACAGCAGTCCTCCTCCCACCCATGCTCTATGAGGATGTAAGGAGAGGGTGGGGGGCCTGTGAGACAGGCAGCATCACAGAGAAGGACATTGAAAGGAGGGCTCTTGGGAAGATCTAGGCAGGGAAGGAGTGGAACGTCTTGTGGAAGAAAGGAAGGAATGAGAAGGCAGGTCCATCCATTTAAGCCCCCCACCCCCAGCCCCTCCCTACACAGAAATAAAGGCCGGCCTATAGCTAGGAAGGGAGCCCTCTGCTCCGTTAGCCCTCCCATCCTTTTCCAGGCCAGGGCCTCCATCTCCTGCAGCCCCTGGGTGCTGCCTTTGGGCTAACCCCAGTTGCCCAGGGAAGCCAAGGCCCACAGCCACCTAGGGACAAGAGCAGTCTGGCCTAGGAAGCTCATCAGCTCCAGGGTCTGTCCTGAATCTACATCCAGAATGCAACCCCAAGTGGCTGGGCTGTAACACTACTGACACCGTCTGCACAGGGGTTGGGGTGGGGGTGGGGGTAAGAGCAGTGAAACTGCAGGAGAAAGGGAGGGTGGCCAGTGATGAATAGGGGCGGCCAGAGCCTCGTTAGAAGGGGCTGTGGAGAGGCTGGCCGCTGCAGGGATGAGCCCTGGGCCTGATTTATCATCTTCAGAGCTGATCCGAGCGAGAGGGGTTAAGTAGCAAGTTAATGAAATCCGCAGATGCTGCTAAATGGGGAGAGCGGGGAGCACCAGGCTAGAGGGGGTGCCAGGAGGCAGGCTGGCTGGCCACTGAAGAAGGGGAGTCATCTGGAGGGGAGAGAGGACAGACATATTCCTGCTCAGGGGGGGATCCTGTCATAGTCCCTGAAATCTGGTTTGGGCCAGCCAGAGAGAAAGAGGTTAGAGAGACAGCAGGGATTCAGAGAGAACACGGGTCCTGTCCCAGGGGTGTCCCTAGTCAAGCTTCACAGCCCCCTGCCCCAGTCCCAGTGGGCTTCAGCAAACACTGGGCGGCCCCTGAGCCCCAGAGACCAGAAGGTGAATGGAAACGGGCCCCTGCCTCTCTTTCCCCGAGGCTGAGTGGCGGAACAAGTAACTACAGTTCGCTGTGATAAGTGCTGTTGAGCAACACAAAAGGAGGGAGCAATTAATTCTGACAGGGGAGGGCAGGGAGGTCAGGATGACATTAAAGCGAGGCTTGAAAAATAAGGATTTTGCCAGGCAGAAAAAGGAAAAGAGGGACTCTGGGCAGAAGGAACAGCATGAGCCAAGGCCAGGAAAAGCACAAAGGAAGCCAAGGGAAAGGGAGCTGACCTGGCAGAGACACTGTTCACGGAAGGGAAGGGGTAAGCGGAACCCAGCCAAAAGCCCTGTGTACCCCACCACGGGGCTCAGCTGAGGACACTGGGTGTTGGGTGAGGCCGGTGGGCCCAGGCATTGTGTTGGGTGGGCCCAGGCGCTCTGGTGGTCCTGTAGTGGTCTGACTGTGCAGGACAGGCCCAGGAACAGCACAGTCCTGGCCAGAAGAGCCCCTTCTACATGCTGACCTCCTGTTCCACTTCTAACAGTAGGCCTGGACCTCCCCAAAGGGTTGACACAGAGTTAAATGATGTCATCCATAAAGCTTTGGGCACAAGGCTTGGCACACAGTACGTGCTTACTAAATGTAAATTATGATTATTTTGGTAGTTAGTTATTTCCAGGCTGAATGAAAAAGAAACAAAAAACAGAACCTGAGCCAGGGTAAGATTGGGGCTCCAGAATGCATGCAGGGAGCAAGCAGACAGGTGGTTACTTAACAGGTAGAAACTTGGGCCCATGGGATGGAAAGTAATCAATCACTCTAATGATGCGGTGGGGCAGGGTGCTGCTGAGACATCAGGACTGATAGCCCCAAGAAAGGGAAGATGACCCATAGGCTATAACTAAAGGAACTCTGAAGACCAGACCATCAACCCTTCTGACCAGGCCCATCAGGGGCAGCTCTTAAAGCAGAGGAAAGCAGTTTCCATCTTTGGGCCAAATAGCCAAGTCACTTTATTCCTCCTCCAGCTCTCAGAGCTATCTGGGCCAATGAGTACAGCCTTCCGTGTAGAGGTCCTCCCTTTTCTACTCTTTTTTTTTTTTTTTTTTTTAAAGATTTTATTTATTTATTTGTCAGAGAGAGAGAGGGAGAGAGAGCGAGCACAGGCAGACAGAATGGCAGGCAGAGGCAGAGGGAGAAGCAGGTTCCCTGACGAGCAAGGAGCCCGATGTGGGACTCGATCCCAGAACGCTGGGATCATGACCTGAGCCGAAGGCAGCTGCTTAACCAACTGAGCCACCCAGGCGTCCCTCCCTTTTCTACTCTTGTCCTGAGCAGCCACCCTCTCCATGTAGGAGAACCTTCCCTAAGGGTATAGTAGCAAGTGGCAAGACATCTCCTTCACTCCTTATAATTCTGTAGTAACTAGGTATTCATTGAATGTTTGTTGGATGAAGGAATGGATGAACCAGTAAAAATCCTGAAGCTCTTCAGCATAGCAGAGTACAGTCAGAGCTAGAAAAATCTTCCCTGGCCACCATTCATACACACACATGCACACACACGCACACAAGAACGCACATGCACATGCACACACACACCCTCTTTCTTCATTCTATCTCAAGGCAGCTGGCCTGAAGAGAATGGCTGATACTGTGGCTATTTAAAGATTAGGCCTTGGAGTCAGACTGTCTTGGGATTCAGACTTTGCTCCACTACTTACCAGTTCTGTGCTCCTTAACCCCTGCCAAGTCCTAGTTTCCTCGGTAAAATGGGAATAATAACAATGTGAATAATAGAATCGTGCCCACCTCGTATGTTGTATGGATTAAATTCATAATTCATAACAGTTCATATGAAGGACTTACTACAGTGCCTGGCTCACAGAAAGACTTACACAGAAAGAATTACTATTAAAACAGTAGAGAAAATTAAAACAGTAGTAGAGAAAATATCTTGATTCTCCCTTCACCTCCACTTTGTGTCCCTTCAAACTTTCCTTGTGGGCCCATACTCCCCCTGCTGCTGCATGTTTTTTCAGGCAGGTCCTAAAACTTCATCCTTTCACCAGAACTGAGTTCTGAGATCCACCGAGTCATGGGGTTAGGCAGGCCCAGTAAGAATCCATCCTAAGATGGAAGAACTCCATGTGAGGCCGAGCATGAGCAAAAATGGAGTGCACAAGCAAGCTACAGTGTAGTATCCCATGTCATCTACCACTGGTGTGCCAGTGCCTCTCCTCTGCTCACACCTAGCTTGTATGGAAAGATTCCTTATAATGAGGAAATAGGAGAGAAAAGCCCTACCTTAGTTTATGGATGGCTTGATGCAATGTGTGAGTACAAGCAGAAATGGACAGTGGCTACCCTGAAACAGTGGTGAGGGAAAATCCTCTCAATGGGCAAAGTCCCCTGGTCACCCACTTTATGTGGAAAGAAAGGAGATTCAAGGATAGAATATTTATGGATTCAAGGGCCGTGGGTAATGACTATGGCGGCTGGAAGGGGCAAGACTGGAAGATCACAGACAAGGAGGTCTGGGGTAGTAGACCGTGAACGGACATAAGAGAATGAACACAAAGTGGGAAGATCTTTGTATGACATGTTAGGGCCCACCAGTGAATATCCACCATTGGAAAGGGAACTAAACCATCAAGTCAATAAAATGACTCAGCCTGTTGACATCAACCAGCTTCTGTCATTGGCTACCCCAGCACCAGTACAATGAATGCATGGATGGAGTAACAATGATGGCAGGGGTGGATGGAAGTTACACACAGGCCTTATAGCATGGGTTCCCATTTACCAAGGCTGATCTAGCCACTGCCACTGTGCAATGTTCAGCCTAGAAGTAACAGAGACCAATGCTAAGTCCCCAGGATGGCACCATCCTTTGAGGAGATCAATAAGCCCATTGGTGGCAAGTTGATTATTTTGGGCCCTTTCCATTTTGGAAGAAGTATAAATTCACTTTGACAGGAATAGCTACATATTCTGGATATGAGTTTGCCTTTCCTGCTTCTAGAGCTTTAGCCAGCACCATCAAATGAAGGCTTACAGAATATCTGAACCATCAGCATACAATCTCATATCCTATCTACCATGTCATACCAAGAGACCTACTTTACAGGAATGGAGGTGCAAGAGTGAGCCCATAACAAGGGGTCCGTTGGTTTTATCACATGCTATGGCACCCAGAAGCTGCTAACCTAACTGAACAATGAAATGGCTCTTTGAAGGCACAGCTGAAACACCAGCTGGGACATGATACTCTTTGAGAAAGGGGCACCATGTTTTTGGATACTGGCTCTCAACTGGGGATGATTTTGCCCCCTAGGGGACATTGGGTAATATCTGGAGATGTTTTTCATTTTTGCAATTGGAGGAAGTGAGAAGGAGAGGTAGTGCTACTGGCATTTAGTAGATAGAAGCTAGGGACGTGCATTCTACAATGCACAGGACAACCTCTCTCTCTCCCCCACACACCCAAATAAAGGATTATCCATCCCAAAATGTCAATAGTGCCAAGATTAAGAAACTCTGTTCTAAGACATGGTGTACATTTTTTAGGAGGGCAAGTGGGGGGAGCAAATCTTAAGCAGACTCCACGCCCAGCATGAATCCTAATGTGGGGCTCGATCTCACAACCCTGAGATCATGACCTGAGCCAAAATCAAGAGTCAGGCGCTTAACTGACTCAGCCACCCAGGTGCCCCTTAGGACACAGTATACATTTTAAATCAAAGATCTTTAAATGGAGATGTGTCCCCAGTGGGGTCCAGAAACCAAAGCCTCATTTACAATTACTCCCAGTGATCTATGTGTGAAATATACCATGCTGGGCTTTGCAAATTTAGAAGAGCTAATACCTAAAGGGGAACACTTCTGTTAGAAGACACAGCAAGAGGCCCATTAAACTGTATACTATGACTGCTGCCTGGGTTCTTCAGGTTCGCCATGCCATGGACAACAGGCAAGAAGAAGAGTCACTCTATCTTGGCAGAAGTAATTGGCTCAGATCACCAGGAGACAGCAGGGCTGCAATTACACAATGGGAATAGCCAGGCAATCCACTTGATACTTGATCTATTGGTACTCCCTTCTCCTAATTTGATGATATAAGGACAAGTGCAGCAACCTCAGCCTGAGAAGGGAATAGTAACCAATCTGAGATCTCCCCCAAGGATGAGAGTCTGCGTCATGCCATCGGCTAAGCTATCAAGACCAACAGATGCGCTAGCTGAGGGAAAAAGGAATCGCAAATTTTGAGCCGAGGAGGAGTATAATGGATCTAATCTGCGACTCTGAGACCAGATCCAACAGTGGGGTCTGCTGTTCATTCTTCGGAACTTCTTCTTCTAAGTTTCCCCTGGAAAGAGAGGCCTGCGGAAATCCTGGAGGAGATGCTCTCAGAACCAGTATGAGAAAGTGAATCTAAGTGGTACCAGGGTCAATCGCAGTGAATGCAGTCATGGGCTGCCTCGCTCCCTGTTCAGGAATGAAGGACTGATTCCACCAGTTGCTGGGAGCGCTGCTAGCAGCCCTCAATGGCTGGCCTTGTTGGAGGATGGCTCAGCTGAAGAAAACTTCTTTGCCCAAGGTCCTGCCTCTTTCTAAAGGCAGTTGCATCAATGACTCATCCATACTGGGGCATGAAGATCCACTTGTCCCAACTCTGGGTAATTTTGAAAGATCATCCCAGCTCCAGGGCTTCCTTTAGGACTGGCTGAGGTCCTGTTGGGACTGCTTCCTAGTTACTAGTTCTGAAGCTTCTAGAAGTTCCTAGAAGTTCCTAGAAGCTTCCTAGTTCAGCTTCTCCCTCTGCCTAATCGTGCTTGCCTCTATTGGTGCTGATCCCAAGAGCAGTCTACTAAACATCTTGCATACTAATCTTTGTCTCAAAATCTGCTTTCTGGGGAAACAGTCAATAAACAAAATAAGACCTCTATCCATGTTGTGCTTACATTCTGGGGCAGGTGAGTGGGGACCTGGGGGAAAAAACCATAAATGAATAAGTAAGTAAATCATCAAGTATGTTGGAAGATGGTAAGTATGATAAGTTCTAAGGAATAAAGAAAAAGAGTGGAGGAAGGAGATCAGTACAGTGTGGGTACAGGAGTTGGCAGACAGGCAGCAGTATTAACTCAGATGCCAAAGTGGGCCTCATTGAGAAGATGAGATTTCAGCAAAATGTAAAGGAAGTAGGGGAGTTGAACAAGTGGGTATCTGGATACATTCCAGGTAAAGAGAAGAGCAGAGATCTTAAGGCGGGAGCCAGTTTGTTTCAGGAGCACCCAGAAGGCCAGTGAAGGTAGAGTAGGATGAGCAAAAGGGGAATACAATGACAGGAATAGAAAACGGAAAGGCAATGAGGGTCACATAATGTAGGGTGATTTTAAGGGTGATGATTTGTGCTTTGAGTAAGATGAGAACTGTATCTAATTCATCTTCCTCTAGGAAGCCCTCCCTGACTGTCTCTGACTGGATGTGCTCTTCCTGGTGCCTCCTCTGTGCTCTCACAGCCTCCTGGGCTTCCGCCATGGCTGCGTTTATCACACTCTGCCATAATTGCTTCATTGTCTGTCTGTGTTACTCACTTAATCGTGAATTCCATGAGGACACACTGAAATTGTGTTGGTAATAGGGGATCATTGTGAGGACATAGAAAGTAATAAGGAAGTCGAGACAGAGCCACACCATGAGACTTCACAGAGCCCTTAGAAACTCTGAGAACACTGTTGTTTAGGATACAGTGTAATTCTAGAAATGAGGTATTTTCATTACTGCCTCTGAGTGAGCATTCATTGATCTCCAATCTTGTCTTTTGCCCGTATAGTCACTTAGTACTCTGCCCTTGCTTCTGCAGCACCTAGCACTTACAATTAACGTGAGTTTCTATTTTCCAAGGAAAAGAATCTAATTGGCTTGGCCACATCCCAGTCCGTAACTCTGTTGAGCAGAATTCCTTGCTAGGCCACTTCATGGACTCCTGACCAACAAATAGATTGGCTGCCTTTGGGTCACGTGTCCAGCCCTGACCCAGTTAGCTGTGGTCAGAGTAGTAAAGTCACTTGACGCCAAGCACGGTCATCTCTGCAGAAGGAAGCACCCAGAACCCCTTCTCCTAGCAAGGATCTGTAGATGGAGCAGCTGTTCACTCTCTGGTACAGATAACTCTCCGGTACAACTTACAACAGGAACTTGCGAATGAGAAACCTCAACCCATCAGTCATTCTTAGATAATGCCCATCCCTCCTAAGGGCTCAGTGCGGGGCCCAACATAGAGTAGACAACAATAATTATTTCAGAGTGGAAGGCCAGGACTTGCAGATGACATGGCACAAAAGGAGGCGATACAGAGTAGTGGTTTACACATGGATTCCTGCCAAAGACTGCTTGAGTTCAGATCCCAGCTCTGCTCCCCGGCAACCATAGGACTTTAAGTAAGCTCCTTAACCTTTCTGAGACTTAGTTCTTGCATCTGTAAAATGAAGCCACAGATGGCATCCATGACATAGGAAACTCGGGTGCATGAAATGAGAAAATATATATAAAGTGCTTTTGTACAGTCCCTGGCACGTGGTGATGCCTCCGTGAGAGTAGTGTGGTGATTTTCCTTTGTCAGACTTATGCTAATGAGCATGGAGCTCTAGGCTAAATATAGGTCTGGAAGGCAGTAGTCCTATCCTTCCTTCAACTGAGTGGGGTAGGGTCCTACCACACAGAGAGCTGCCTAAGCATACGCTGATTCTGAGACTGGCAAGGCCATGGTCCACTGGCTGGACTCGCTGTCTTCCCTGTGGCCCTGCCCACCTGGTTACAAGTAACCTGGACTTTATGGGTCATCCAAGCAGCTACTGCTGATTTTAGCAAAGAAAGCCACTATGAAGGATAGATCCCAAATCTTTCTGGGTCAGCAATAAATATATTAGTTATTGGGCAAGCTGTACCCACAGTCTCTTGAGAAATGACAGGTAAGTCCGGCAGAGAATAGGGGGAGAGGAGAGAGAGAGAGAAACAAGAGTGTGCACTGACCACAATCAAGGATTCCAAGATTCAAGGATTCTGTAAGTTAATTCAGTATCTAGCCAAGCCAATCTTAATATTTCCAGTATGGAGAAGCCTTCTGGTCACCATGTCTCAGCACACAGGGATCAATGCGAAGGTCAAGATGGAGATAAGTTTCTGTGCATTTGTGTGAAGGTAGGCGTGTTTGAGACTGGGGGCTCTTTCAGGGCAAAGAAAAGCAAGCCAGCCTTACACCCTCCTGAGCCCCACTCCAGGCTGGCATGCTGAATGGGACTGAGAACTGACAGAAGATGAGGTTCTTCTTAGGAGCCTGCTTAACCAGGAAGGGCTCCCCATGGAAGAGATTACTAGAAGGTTTTGGGAAAGGAATGAAAGTAGTTGCCTTGGCCCAGGGTATGTTGAGGAGACAGAGGGGTGAGATGCAGGGAGAAGGAATACAGAGAGCAGAGGGAAGATGGAGTCACTACCGCAAGCTGGACCCTCGGTAGACTGGGCAAAGAGCAGCAAGAGTTACTCTCTCCGTAGAATTCCATGGTGGCCTGCACTGGGGGCTGGAGCCTCAACCGCTTCCCTTTGAGGCTCTCTGAGGCAAGAAGGCTGGGCTTCTTGGTTCCCTCCAGGAGCTCCCAACTGCTACAAAACCCCTGCCACCACCCCCACCCAAGGAACACCACACAGCAATGCCAGCTCCCTTTTTATTGGGAGCCTGGTAGCCTAGAGGCATACTTGTCAAGAGAGAAGTTTCCATTAGGAGAGGACAATTCTCGTTTCCTCACCAGTTCAGCTAGGAATTTCCTTTGAGGAAATGGTGGTACCTCAGGCACCACCAGGGGGCACTAGGGCCTCTAGGCACCGGGGGCCAAGGCACGTTAAATCCCAGAAGCTTGGAGACCCAGGTCCGGTCTCACAAACCCCACCCCCAACCCCTGCAGCAGCCCCTCCAGCAGGACCTTGGTGCAGAAGATCAGGGAGACAGTGCTGCTGACTTATCTAACGAGAAATGAGAGGACTGGGCCAAAGAGCCCTATTTCTGTCCAGCCCTACACTACCTGCCATAAAATTAAATGATCACAATGAGTACATTAATTACCTGACACGAACGCTTTAACATAACAAAATTATTAGCCGTTTTAGATTTAGTGTTTGTACAGTACTTTATATTTGCAGGGACGTCGCAATAACTTCCCCTGTCGAGGGCGCGTTTCGGGCCCGAATGACATCCTAAAGCGTTTCTTCTGGCCGGCCAGCTGTCTGGCCTCTGCCACAGCTGGTCCCCTGCCTTTCTTGCCTGCACTGACTGCTTCTCTTCCCCTCCAACAGCCACCTGGCAGTCCCTCGTGGCGACCCCCCCATCTGTTCACCGAATCTCTTTTGTCCGAGAGCCGGGAGACAGTTTCTTCCCTTGTGCCCAGGTTCCCTACTTGACCCTGCATCAGAACTCAGGGGCCCAAGGGCAAGAGCCCTGGGCAGGGCTGGCCTTGGTGTCTGGCAAGTCTCTCTCCCACGCTGGCGGTGGTGGCAAGTATGGACACACGATGGCTTCTGCACACAGTAGGAACTCTGAGTCTGGGGCCTGACGCTGCTCAAACTCCACAGGAACCGATGGCTTGTCCTGTCATATCATCCATGGTGAGCTTACTGCACCCACACCAGAGCCAGCCCTAGGCCCTTGAAGGGGTATGGCGTTGAAGGGACTTGCCGCGGTGCAGATTCAGTTCCAGACTGGATGGGGTATTACAGGAGACTTCAAGAGTAAAACTCGCTGCAGTTGGCTTGGGTGTGAAATCTGCTTCCCCGGGCAGAGAGATCAAAAGCCCAGTTGATGGATGTCTGTGTACCCAGCTCTCCTTGCTCGCTTTCATCTTCCTTCCAGAAAGAGGAGTAAACATTCAGCTCGCGAGCACTGCAGGTGTTCCCTTGAGGAGTGGAAAGGAATATCACTGAAAGCAGACAAGACCACCAATGAAGGTGTCCACAGGATATCGAGGGTCTCAAGAAGGAGCAAAACGAAGGACATTTGCAGCAGCAGTTCCAGAATTTCTGTGTAGGAAGGCCTTTGGGGTAGCAGCAATTTGACTGGAAGGCAGCTGGGGGACTATACTTGAAGCTGAATTTGTGTAGTTTATACGGTGCAGATCCATAATATTTCCTGATGCTTTTGGTCATACTTTACAAAAGTGGAGAGAACATCAATTGTCTATATAAGGTTTATCTTGGTGCATATACAGTGGTTAAGGGCAGACCTCTGGATCTGTATTGCTTGGGTTCAAACTTCAGCTTCACCATGAATCATCGAGGTAACCTCAGGCAAGGGCCTTAACTTCTCTGTGATCTAATTTCCTCATCTATAAAAGGTGGGTAACTATAGTGCCGACCTCACAGACTTGTGAGGATTAAATGAGTTAATCTGTATAAAGTGTTGAACGTATAGTAAGTCCTCTTTGAGGGTTACTAGTTACTAGCTACTGTTACTTACTGGAAGAGATTTGAGAGCGCCTAGGGGTGGCTGTGGTGCCCAAACTGGGTGTTCGAAAGTCAATTTCTAAGTCATTCAAAGTGAAGGGGAGTTGAGGAGAGGGACTCGCAATTTAGGCAGGAATGGTGTGTACGGTGGGGTGCTGAGTAGACTCCTGCTGAAGTCCAGACAATTCCATCTCTATAGGTGTCGTGGAAGGGAAAGGACTGGGTTCCAGGGCATTAAAGACCCACAACCTTACAGTGTACATTAAGGAGTGGGGACAGCCTGGAACCCCCTTTGACAAAACTAGATGTTACCCCTAAGAGTAGTGGGGGAAATGGCTCTTTTCTTGCCTTTGTGAGCACAGTCTAGGAAACCTATAGAAGGGGGTACAGAATGGGAGGAAAGAGGATACAGGCCCAGCCAGGGGAGCGGGTGGGGTGGGGTTGCAGAGACTGTCCCAGGCACAGAACATCTGTGCAGTGGGCAGGTGGCCCTGCACCGCTGCTCTGCCCCTGCCTTACTGTCCAGGCTTTGGAGGGAGAGTGGCTCTCATGGCTAATCACAGTGACCGGCTAATTAGCTGGCCGCCTCCTGCTTTCCCTGCTGCCTCTAGGATCTGGGCCTCTTAGAAACTCAAGGGGGATGAGGGAGCAGTGACCACTCCCGGGAAAGAGGACATCCTGGTTCTTGGCCCAGACCCAGAGTGGTAATGGGGTGGAGATGAGCTCAGTAAGTGAGAAAACCTGACCTTTGGCCGGGTCCTGGAGTTGGGAGGCTTGGGCACCTCATCCCACATCTCCCTCTAAAGTGTAACGGGGGCGGGGGGGGGGGGGGGCTCTGACAAGCTTCCCCTAAAAGCCTCTTCCAGCAGCAAGCCTGTATGAGATTCTGTCTCAGTTTGTGGTCGGAGAAAGGAAAATGAGGGAGCAGACCTGAGTTCTACAGTCTTGTTATGACACCGATAAGCCCAGGAACCTTAAAACGATGACTAGGGCCAAATCCTGGTCCTGCCCCACACTCCAGACCCAGACCCATCCACCATACAAGTGGACAAAAAGGCCCAGATGTCCATGTGCTCTCTACTTGGTAGGTCACCTGGTCACCTGTCATGAAGGGAAATGATGTATCCCGATGGGGAGCAGGGAATTCAACAATATGGAAGATTAACAAAGTTTCTTTATATATATGCACAGTAGAATTTTTTATTGAAGTATGGTTGACATACAACATTCCATTAGTTTCAGGTGTACAACATAGGAATTGGACAAGTTTATACCTTATGCTATGTTCATCACAGGTGTAACTACCTCGTCACACGCTATTACAATACCATTGACTATATTCCCCATGCTGTACCTTTAATTCCTGTGACTTAGTCACTCCATGTTTGGGAGCCTAGATCTCCCCCTTGCCTTCACCTATTTTGCCCATCACCCCCATCCTTCTCCCCTCGAGTAACCATCAGTTTGTGCTCTGTATGGGACTGTTTCTGCTTTTGTTTGTTGCTTTGTTTTGTTTTAATTTAAATTCAATTAATTAACAGATGGTGTATTATTAGTTTCAGAGGTAGAGGTCAGTGATTCATCAGTGTTATATAATACTCAGTGCTCACTACATCATGTGCCCTCCTTAATGTCTATCACCCAGTTACCCCATCCCCTCAACTCCCTCCCCTCCGGCAACCCTCAGTTTGTTTCCTATGATTAAGAGTCTCTTATGATTTGTCTCCTTCTCTGATTTCATCTTCTTTTATTTTTCCCTCTCTTCCCCTATGATCCTCTGTTTTGTTTCGTAAATTCTACATATGAGGGGCGCCTGGGTGGCTCAGTGGGTTAAGCCTCTGCCTTTGGCTCAGGTCATGATCTCAGGGTCCTGGAATCAAGCCCCGCATCGGGCTCTCTGCTCAGCAGGGAGCCTGCTTCCCTTGCTCTCTCTGCCTGCCTCACTGCCTACTTGTGATCTCTCTCTCTGTCAAATAAATAAATAAAATCTTTAAAAAAATAAAGATTTTTTAAAAAATTCCACATATGAGTGAGATTGTATAATTATCTTCCTCTGATTGACTTATTTCGCTTAGCAAATACACTCTAGTCTCACCCACGTTGTTGCAAATGGCAAGATCTCATTTTTTTATGGCTGAGCAGTATTCCATTGAATAAGATATATACACCACATCTTTTTTATCCATTCATCTACCGATGGACATCTGGGCTCTTTCCATGGTTTGTATTGTGGACATTGCTGGTATAAACTTTGGGGTTGACAGAGGTTCTTAGGATGTGTTGCAGTTAATGTGCGCCCAGTTAAGGGATTTAATTATATTAGCTAGTTTTAGCTAAATTTCTTCATGGAATGGACAGAGGTTTTAAAAAATTCCTACAAAGAAAACATGACTTTTAAATAATACCGAAAAATGCAAGCACAATCAATCACTTCTACTCCTATGGGAGCTCTTAGACAGATTATCAGATACAAACAATCATAAGCTAATCAGATCTGACAAGAAGTCAACAAAAACTTTTTGAAATTATTCAGAAGAGTATTTGAAGTAAGGATTTACATACATTATAATGAATTCTGCCCTAAGTATATATTGTGTCTTGAGATATTAGCTGATGGTAGTAATTCAGAAATAAATATACATATATTGGGAGAGGGTGTTCTTTTTTACTGATAAGTATGCATGGTCAAGAAGTTTGGAGACCACTATTTCAGCTTATTTATGGCTCAGGTTTTGTCAAAAATGATTGTTGTTTTCCAGAAAAGTGATAGGATAATACTTCACTTCTCTTAATTTATGGTATGTTATTTGGTGTGTGGACTGTCATTTTCTATCTGTGAAACCTTGTACAAGTGTCTTAAAACTCTCTGAGCCTCGCTTTGCTTATCTGTAAATTGTTATATGGTTGTTATAAGATTACAGAAAAATGTTCAAATGTCCACAATGTGGGCCCTTGATAAATGGCTGATGTCATTATAAAGGAGGGTATTGCTAAGTCAAATTAAGAGGTTTAATAAGTTAACAGAACAGACAATAGTTTGGTGCAACATATTTTTTTTTAAAGACTTTGTTTATTTGACAGAGAGATAGAGAGCACAAGTAGGTAGAGCAGGAGGAAGAGGGAGAAGCAGGCTTTCCACTGAGAAGGGAGCCAGATGCCGGACTCGATCCCAGGACTCTGGGATCATGACCTGAGCAGAAGGCAGCCACTTAACCAACTGAGCCACCCAGGTCCCCTGGTGCAACGTATTTTAAAGTACCTGGAGGTTCAAATTCACTTTGGGCTAAGGGCTAAGAATCCAGAGAGGAATTTGATAGAGACTCTATGGTCTAGAATTTGGAGCTGGCTTGTCCAATTACTACAGCAGCTTCCCAACTAGTGTCCCTAGCTTCCTTGTCCCCCACGGTTCCCTGGTTCCAGCCACCACCTCCCTGTGAGTGGCAGACCTGTCCGCATCACTTCCTTCATTTCCATGTGTAAAAACCTTCGATAACTCGTACACTACACAATTCTCTGTTATATACTGTTTTGAACTGTTCAGCAATCTTTCTTCAATTCAGACTTCTCTTCCCAGATAAAACTGTTGTAGTTAGGACTTAGAACTTACAAATAAGGAAAATAAGGTTGCCCCTGAGAGAATTTAACTTAATGTGCAGGTGATGAAAAGAACCCAAGGTCTCCTAGGCCCTTGGGAACAGTTACTTAATTACTAATCAGTGGTATGGACACATCTAAGGAAAGAAAGCTTCAATGTGGACTGCTATACAACACAAAATAGAGGAAAGCTGCAGAGATAAATGTTAGCTGAATGCATCCAGCACTGACCATGGGATAAAGAAAGATACTGGAAACAGGAGAACCTGAACATTTCAGGCTTCAGGGCTAGTTATTTCCTCTGGCCAGGAGAAGTCCCCCTCCCTTCTATGTCTCCAGTAAAGGTACTCAGTATTCTTGTCGTCTTGGATCTCCTGGATGAAATAGTCCCCCTTTTAAATTACTAGATCTGGCGATCTCATCAGACTGCTTGTTTACTAATTCTGCTTTTCAGGTATTTACAGATTGAGATAGGGCACCTCTGTCAGGGTCTCAAGCATTCTGGTCAATTTATGTGAGTCTGACAATCTTAGTTTATGTGGATCTGATAAAGTAAAGATCTTAGTGAAAAAGATGAAACTTATGAGACAGGAGAAAATATAGCAGAATATTTTATTTATTTGTTTATTTGTTTATTATTTTAAAAGACTTTTAAAATTTGTTTATTTGACAGAGAGAAAGAGCACAAGCAGGGGGAGCAGCAGGCAAAGGGAGAGGGAGAAGCAGGCTCCCTGGTGAGCAGGGAGCCCAGCATGGGGCTCAATTCCAGGACCCTGGGATCACGACCTGAGCCGAAGGCAGATGTTTAACAGACTGAGCCACCCAGGCACCCTGAATATATATATTTTTTAATCATATGGTTGAAATGTTCCTTTTAAGTAAGACATACCATCTACAATCTATAAAGGAAAAGATCTAACTAGGTACAAGACTTAACTTCTATACAAAGAAAAACACTATCAACAAACTTGAAAGACATGATAGACTAGGATCACATATTGGCAAGTAACATAATAAAGGATTGATTGATATATTGTGGGTATATGAAGATGAAGATATATTGTGGATACAATATATGAAGAAAACCTAATAATGAATAAAGGAAAGACTACCCAATAGAAGAACAGGCAGAGGATATGAATTAGAAAAGTTACAGAAAATATGTCTAATAATAATATGTCTCACAAACATTTGAGAATGGTTGAAGTTCAATACAATAAGTTCAAGACAATAGGACAGTTTGTCTCATTGATCAACTCTTCCTTTCACAAAAGGTTTCTCTATAGCATGTAGTGCTGTTCGATAGCATTTTACCCACAGTAGAATTTCATTCAAAATTCAAAATTTAAAATTTCATTCAAAAATTGAAATTCAAAATTTCATTCCTTCCAAATTTAATCAACTAAGTTTATCGAATGTCCTAAATCCTTTATTGTCATTTCCATAATCTTTTTTTTAAAGATTTTATTTATTTACCTGATAGACAGAGATCACAAGTAGGCAGAGAAAGAGAGAGAGGAAGGGAAGCAGGCTCCCCGCTGAGCAGAGAGCCTGATGCGGGGCTTGATCCCAGGACTCTGGGATCATGACCCAAGCCGAAGGCAGAGGCTTTAACCCAGTGAGCCACCCAGGCGCCCCTCATTTCCACAATCTTCACAGCATCTTCACCAGGAGGAGATTCCATCTCAAGAAACCACTTTCTTTATTCGTCCATAAGATGTAACTCCTCTTCGGTTCAGGTTTTATCAAGAGATGGCAGCAATTCAGCCACATTTCAAGGCTCCCTTCTAATTCTGGTTCTCTTGCTCTTTCTACCACATCTGCAGCTACTTCTTCCACTAAAGTCTTGAACCCCTCAAAGTCATCCAGGAAGGTTGGAATCAACTTCCTCCAAATTCCTGTTAATGTTGCTATTCTGGCCTCTTCCCATGAATGACAAATGTTTTTAGTGGCATCTAGAATAGTGAGTCCTTTTGAGAAAGTTTTCAATGTAGTTTGCCCAGATTTTTCAGAGGAATCCCTCTCTATGGCAGCTATAACCTTACAAAATGTATTTCTTAAATAATACGTTTGAAAGTTGAAATTACTCCTTGATCCTTGGGCAGCAGAATGGATGCTATGTTAGCAGGCATGAAAACAGCATTCATCTCATTGTCCATCTCCGTTAGAGCTCTTGGGTGACCAGGTGCACCATCAAGAGCAGCAATATTTGGAAAGGAATCTTTTTTCCTGAGTAGGATGTCTCAACAGTGGGCCTCAAATATTCAGTAAACCATGTTCTAAAGAGAACAGTAAATGAGCATTGGCTTCAACTTAAAATTTCCACCTGTATTAACCTCTAGCAAAAGCGTCCGCTTGTCCTTTGATGCTCTGATGCCAGGCATTGACTTCTCTCTAGCTATGAAAGTTTTAGATGACATCTTCTTCCAATATAAGTCTGTTTTGCTTATATTGAAAATCTGTTGTTTAGTGCAGCCGCCTTCGTGAATTCTCATAGCCAGATCTTCTGGAGAACTTGCTGCAGCTTCTACATTAGCGCTTGCTGCTTCACCTTGAACTTTTATGTTACAGGGGTGGCTTCTTTCCTCCAACTGCATGAACCCACCCCTCCTAGCTTCTGACTTTTCTTCTGCATCTTCGTCCCCTCTTTGTCCTTCACAGAATTGAAAAGAGTGAGAGCCTTGCTCTGGATTAAGTTTTGACTTAAAAGAGTGTTATGGTTGATTTGACCTCTCAAACTCAACCATAAGGCTCTTGTTTTCTTTTCATTCATGTGTTCACCGGAGTAGCCCTTAAGATTTCATTCAGGAACTTTTCTTTTGCATTCACAGCTTGGCTATTTGGCTTATGGGGCCTAGATTTTGACCTATTTCAGCTTTTGACATGCCTTCCTCACTATGCTTAATCATTTCTAGTTTTTTATTTAAAGTGAGGGATGTGCAGCTCTTCCTTTTACTCAAACACTTAGAGACCGCTGTAGGGTTATTAACTGGCCTAATTTCAATATTTTTGTGTCTCAGGGACTAGGAGAGGGAGAGAGACTAGGGGAACTGCCAGTTGGTGGAGCAGTTAGAACACATAAAACATTTATGGTTTAAGTTTGTCATTTATATGGGCACAGTTCATTTCACCCCATAATAAATGTTCATGGTGTCCCAAATACAATAGTAACCTCCAAGATCACTGGCCACAGATCACCATAACAAATATAATAATAATGAAAAAGTGGGGAGGGTATGTGATATGGTGAGTGCTGTGAAGTGTGTGAGCCTGACGATTCACAGACCTTACCCCTGGGGCAAATAATACATTATATGTTAATAAAAATAATTAATAAAAAAGAAAAATAATAATAATGAAAAAGGTTGAAATATTGCAAGAAATACCAAAATGAGGGGTGCCTGGGTGGCATAGTCGGTTAAGCATCTGACTCTTGGTTTCAGGTCAGGTTGTGATCTCCTGGTTGTGGGATCGGGCCCTACAATAGACTCCCTGCTCAGCATGAAGTCTGCTTGAGATTCTCTCTCCTGTCCCCTCTTGTCCCTCCTGCTCATGCTCTCTGTCTCTCAAATAAAATAAAATAAACCTTAAAAAAAATTTACCAAAATGTGGCACAGAGCACAAAATGAACAAATGCTGTTGGAAAAATGGTGCCAATAGACTTGCTCAATGCAGGGTCGCCACAATTTATAAAACTCTATGAAATGTAATAAAGCGAAGCACAATAAAACAGGGTATGCCTTACTTGAAAAACAACTTGACTAAGAATAAAATTCATGGCTTGCATTTGCTTCCCCCCACACCCTTGAAGTCATGCTCCATTGTTTTTCTACTTTTAGTCCAGCATTTTCATTCATCTCTTGGTTGGCTTGATTTCATCTGAAGTTGTTGTTTTTTTTTCAGAAAGGATTGTATGTTATTTACTCCCCAAGTTCTTGCTTGTTTGAGAATGTGTCTTATTGGCTTATTGACTTAAATGACAACCTGACCAGATATTATATTCTTGGGCTCACTTTATTGCCCTAGAAACTTTGCAGCCACCAAATGCCACCATGGACAAGTCTGAGACCAACCTGATTCTTCCTTCTTATAAGTGATCTGCTTTTTCTGCCTGTATAGCTGAAGAATTCCCCCTTTATTCTGAAAGATGAAGAACTTAATAAAGATATATCTTGGTTTCAATTGTTCTTTGTTGGTTTTCTTATGACACAGTGTGTCCTTTTCATGTGTAGACTCAGTACTCCTCAGATCTTCACATCAGGAAAAATTTCTCTTGTTATAGATGAAAACACCTTTTCTTTTTAATTTGTCACGTTCTTGCACCCAGTTTTACGTCTTCAAAGCATGTGTCACTACTTGAAAGTTTATTTGTTTATTAGTTTAATGTCTTTCTAACCCTTGGAATGTAAATTCCATGAGAAAAAGAATTTTATCTCTCCGTTGTAATTTCTGTATCTCCCATATCATGAACAGTGCCAAGAAAGACCATTGCTGTTTCAATAAATATTTTTTTCCAATTTTATAAATTATGCAGTGAACATTCTCAGCATACATCTTTTTGAACCATTTAAATGATCTCTTTAGAGTAAATTTCTGGAAGTGGGATTACTGTACCAAGAGGTACACACATTTCATATTATGGTCCCCATTGCCAAACTGTTTCCAGAAAGATTCTTCAAATTTATGCTAAAGTGCAGTTGACTGCCCATTTTCCTTACCTCCACAGAATGTAGTCAATCTTTCTAATCTTTGCCAACCTATGGGTAAAATGTAATAGCTTATTGTTTTACTCATATTTTCTTTAGGTTCTTAGACACTTGTAGATCTTAGACTGTGCATTTTCTATTTATGCAACTTGACCTTTTGCTAGTGGGTTGTTAATATTTTCTTGTTGATTTATAAGAGCTAGTTAGATATTTGTTATTAACTCTTTTTAATTAAGTATGATAAATATTTTCACTATTTGCTATTTGTCTTCCAGTCTTATTTATGGCCTTTCTCACCATGCAGAATGTTAACACTGGTATGGGATTACTAGTTTCTCTTTATGGTTTCTAACTTTTGGGACATGTTTTTTTTTTTTTTTTTAATTTTTTTTTTTTTAGATTTTTATTTTATTTATTTGTCAGAGAGAGAGAGAGGGAGAGAGAGCAAGCACAGGCAGACAGAATGGCAGGCAGAGGCAGAGGGAGAAGCAGGCTCCCTGATGAGCAAGGAGCCCGATGTGGGACTCGATCCCAGGACACTGGGATCATGACCTGAGCCGAAGGCAGCTGCTTAACCAACTGAGCCACTCAGGCATCCCTTGGGACATGTTTTGAAAGCTTACTTCAACTCCAAGGTTATACAACTATTTCCCTGTGTTTTCTTCAAGTATTTTTATGGTTTCATTCCCCGCCCCCCACATGTTTTGGGTCTAAGGAGTGAAGTAGGGATAAAGCTGTATTTTTTTCCTAAATGGCTGGCCAGTTATTCCAAAGTCATTTACTGAATTATTCAACATACATCCACTGATTAGCATTTATTGACTATCATGTGCCAGACACTAAGTCCTTTACATGCATAATCTAGTTTAATCCACACATCAGGAGATGACAAAATCAGATTTGCATTTAAAAAATAAAATAAAAGTTTTTGGATGCCTGGGTGGCTCAGTCGGTTAAGTGTCTGCCTTCAGCTCGGGTCATGATCTCAGGGTTTTGGGATTGAGTCCTGAATCAGGCTCCCTACTCAGCAGAAAGCCTGCTTCTCCTTCTGCTTATTGCTCCCTCTGCTTTATTCTCTCTCTGATAAACAAGTAAATACAATCTTAAAAAAAAAAAAAAAAGGAATGAATCTTTGTTTCCAAAGAAAATAGACTGGAGGGAAAAAAGGGATTTCAATGTGACCAGTTATTTAAGTGATCCAGGCAAGAGACCCCTTTGCTGTTGTATATTCTAGCACTTATTGGTCATGGCATGTGATAATGACTTGGACCAGAGAGGTGGTGGTAGGGATGGAGAAAAATGGACAAATTTTGAGAAATAGTTTGGAGATTGAATTAACAGATCTTATTTAAATATGGGAGAAGTAAGAGAGGGAGATGTCAAAGGTGACTCAGGTTTATGGAAAGAATATCTTTAATGGAAAAGTGATGAGTTTACTTTTGAATACACTGAGTTGAAGATACCTTGGAAGTATTCATCTGAGGATGTCAGGTAAGCAGTTAGTTACATCAATCTGGAGCTTAAACAACAATTCTAAATTCAGGTATGAATTTGAAGAGCATAAGCATACTGATAGTAGTATTGAACCCATTGGAAGAGCTGATTACTTAAGGAAAAGGTATTGATGAAAAGAGAAAAGCACCTAGGACAGGTCCCTGAAAGACTCCGGCATTTAAACATTTAGTAATAGAGGAGGGAGAAAGGAGTAAAAATGTCTGTGAAAGGCTGCTGGACAAGCAAGAGAAACCAGGAGAGTGTGGTGTCTTAGAAGACAAGGAAAGAATGCATTCAAGGAGAGAGTTCAGGGTAATTCTAAGAGCTAGTGAAATGATAGACCATGAACGCTAAGCTAGATAAATGGAGAAGTAAAGATAGGAAGGGGGTGATAGAAAGGAAGTGAAGTGATCAATAATCTTTTCGAACAGAGGGAAGGGCATTTGCCATCAGGCTGGTGTAATAACTGAACTGAAAGTGGACTATTAGAATTAGTGATTTTAGGGGAGAGGGGAAAAGAATTAGTGGTTTTAGAAATAAAGAAAATAGGGGTGCCTGGGTGGCTCAGTGGGTTGAAGCCTCTGCCTCCGGCTCAGGTCATGATCTCAGGGTCCTGGGATGGAGCTCCGAGCTCCGAGTCAGGCTTTCTGCTCGGCGGGGAGCCTGCTTCCCTTCCTCTCTCTCTGCCTGCATCTCTGCCTGCTTGTAATCTCTGTCTGTCAAAGGAATGGATAGAATCTTTTTAAAAAAAAGAAAGAAGGAAAGAAAGAAAGAAAGAAAGAAAGAGAAAGAAAAAAATAAATAGAGGGGTTTTAGGTGATGAGTGATTGTGGGGGTTAGGTGGCCAAATAGTATTGGAGGAGGACTTCGGCGATTAGGTGGGTCTTTCATGAGGACTCGAACTCACTTAGGATGACGGCAGGACTTGCAATACCAGAGAACACAGTAACCAAGTGCCAGTGTCTTCTGTGAACAATGAGTCCACACAGGGCAGGTGGATTACAGTGACTAATCAGGGAGAGGGTGGCAGGGGTTTTTACAAAAGGGTGGGGGAACAGTGGACTCTGACCTAGCACTGGGGAGTATCCTGGTCTCCTGACACTAAATAGATGTGAAAAATATGAACAGACCTCACTGGAGGGAGCAGCCTGGGAAGTGGCCTAGAGAAGTCTAGGTTGAAATAAATACCGAAGTGGAAAGAACATTCCGGGAAATGATTGAATGTGTAGAGGAGTTGAAATTCCAGAAGGTAAATGGAGGGTTTGTGTAGGGAAGGAGGAGAGGGATTACACTAGGCTTAAGGAAGTGTAAAACATTTTAGGAATGACAGTTCCATAGAGGACAAATTTGGGAAGAGAGCAGGTAATTCTGTTTGGAGCTTTGACCTATGGAAAGTGGAATGAAGCTTGGTGATTTAGTCACAGCTGACTCCTGGAGAACAGTGGACACAAAGGTTTAGTAAAAGTCAGCTGTGGTCTGGAAGGTCCTGCAAGTATTTGTTCTCATGCAAAAGTGTGATTAGTCTCAGGAGATGCAGCGAAGGACAGTAGTGGGAGCTAAGAAGGTTGAAGTTCAAGGTTCTTTGAGGGGAGGAATGAAGAGTTGTCCTAAGACTGAATTCTTAGGTGTAGCATCAACTGGGGTCCTCTTTAAACAGAGATTGGAGGTCTTGATACTTATAGCTTCGGGTGGGGGTGGGGAAACAGGGACTTAGTAGTGGCCCGGGAAACGAATCTAGAGCTGTAAATGCAGATACAGTTTAGAACTTCCCCTGGAGAACAATTTTGATTTTCACTCTTCCAGCATAGAAATGATTCCAGAACTATGATCTCAGAGTATTTTCATCCATTATTACAAGCTCAAATTTGAAATGATTTGGGCCATTTCCCCCAAGTTTCCTTCTTATTTTAGCAAAGTATGTATTTGCTTAATTCATAATTTACATAATTGTTGGTAAGTTAAATTTTCCAACACAAGAGATATCATGGTTTCTGGTTGGTATAACTATAGAATTCAGGAGTCTTAACAAAACTTAAAGTTGTCCCATTTCAGGGGGTAAAGTATAAATCTTAGTTTTTAACTTTTTCTTTTCCTGCCAATGCCTTTATAGAATCGGTAGAAAATGCTTTAACAGAACTAGGCCAATGTCATACACAGGGCCCCTCCCTCCCTCCCCTCACTCAGCTCCTTGGGACCTCTCATTGCGCTAAACTTCTGGAGATGTTTTGTGTTTCTAGCTCTCACTTGGATATGAATAGATTCTGTTTTTTCACTGTGGAAGCTCATTGTTTTTTACTCATATAAAATCACTTCTTAGATGCATATTTTCCACATTTTAACAGCTCAGAAAATTGAGATGTTTCTTATAATCCAAACTGTCTTTGATTTGATGATCCCTTCCCTCCCACAGCCTAACATAATTCCTGACACACAGGAAGCGCTGAACAAATGTTTGTTTATTGATTGACTAATATGTAAATTAAGAAGAGGCCATACAAGTTGAATTATTTCTTAAATACCAATTTTAACTTGACCTCCAGCATTTATTCAAACTTTTAAGTTTCATGAGTCTTTTTATTCAAGAGAATGTTAGGTTGTTACAAAAATAGAGGAAAGGAATAAAGAAAAGCATAATAATTTGTCTGCCTTTATAATGATTTTAAAAAGGATTTAATATTTACAAGGCATTCCTTAACAATACCTAACCTTACTTTTGTGTGGAATTTGTCACCAAACAATAGTAACGAAAACAACCAACCATACGATATATATAGAAAAAAAGTGACTATTAGAATAATAGAGGGATGCCTGGCTGTCTCAGTCTGTAGAGCATATGACTCTTGATCTTGGGGTCATAAGTTTGAACCCCACATTGGGCCTAGAGATAACTTTAAAAAAAAAGACCACTCACTTTATGGGGTACCTGGCTGCCTCAGCTGTGGGAACATGCAACACTTGATCTTGGGGTTGTAAGTTCGAGCCTCACATTGGGTGTAGCGGTTACTTAAATAAATAAACTTTAAAAAATGGATAATAGAGAAATTTATCTAAATTCTATCTAAGTTCTTTTTATCTTTTTTTTTAAATTTAGATTTACCTAAATTTATCTAAATTCTAAATTTATCTAAATTGGTTTCTTGGTTTATAGTACTTGTTCTTCACACCAGGCTGGGTTGTCCCACGGAAAGACAGATGTATCAAAAGCATTCTTAAATGAAGTGCACTTGTGCAAAGTGCTTCTTAAAACTGATAGCCTTAAAGTGAAATTCTCACTGCTTATGTGCATTCATCTCTTTCTAATCTTCAGAAGAAGGGGAAAAGGGAAAAGATGCAGCACCGCTGAAATATAATTGCTTAGTAGGCACCATTCAATGAGGGAGGCAGTAAAAAGTGAAACTCCTATTATTACATAGTAAAGAGCACCTTATTTAGCTCTTGGGAAAGATTGAAGGATATTTACAGGTAAAATGCAATTTTTCACTCACTTTGTAGGTATGATCACAAGTGTCAACTCGTTTTCTGACTTAGAACCTTTAAGTCATCCTCATGAAATGTTTATATTCCTTTGTCTTACCTTCTCTGCTCATACCGCGGTGGTATCACTCCACTGCTTCGCTGTGATTTGACTTTGGGAGTAATTTTCACTCTTACACATATATTTCCAGGCTCTCCTTAGGTTATCCCTTTTTTGCTTTGGCTTTCATTGCAATGATATCTTCTCTGACATCCATTTTAGCCAAGATTAACTTCCTTTTGCCCCTGAATATTTTATTTTTCTCTACCTACAAGCTGGTTTTGAAGTCAGTTGTGTCCCAGGGTACAGGTGTCTGTTTTTCATCTCACTAATGTTACTTCCTGGAATTGCTTCTCTCTTGGAAAAAAAAAAAGGGTGGGGTGGTTTTCAGCAAAGCTCAGGACTCCAGAAAATTAGTGAGCACTAACTTTGCAAGTTTTAGTGAAGAATGTTGGTAGTAGTGGTTGCCTTCTTTTATGGGGAAGTCATCATATTGATGCTTATTTTGCCTTCCCACTCAAAATGCCTACAAGTTATCAGAGAAGGGACCTCTCGTGACCTCCAGTTATTTCCCCCTTTGGCTTTTTTTTCAATTACTTTTTTATAGTTTGTTAGTTCTGCTTTCTAGCTATGTTTTACTTTTTTTTTTTTAAACAAGCTCTGGCCAGTTTCATTAAAGATGAATTTTGCATATTTTGCTTTTCACCAATCTGTTCTGGCATGCTTCTAATAATATCAGGATCACCTGGATCAACGATAGCCAGTGTGCATACCCCACAGTATTTCCCACATTCTAAACCCAATTCAGTAGTATTGCCACTGTACTGATGGACACCAGTTTTGGCCAAAATGGCATAGTACTCTATTTCAGATTTCCTCAAGGCGGGACAGTTGTTGGCAAGGACGATCAGTTTCACTTTGCTGTGTCTAATAATTTTCAGAGTCTGCTTGTACCCAAGCACATACTTTCCACTTTCCATAATGAGTTGGAGCCCAGAGTAAAGAGACTCCAGTACCTTTTTTGTCTTCTTTGCAACCACCGTCTTCCTGCCTTAGGTGTGGGCAGACCCCAACCAAGAGCAGCCACCAAGATGGCTGGGAGCAAGAAAAAGGTGCTATGTTCTACTTTTTAAGCTACATTTTAGCTAACTTTCTGAGTGGGCTATTTAATCTAAGCTTCAATTAGTTTATCTGTAAAATATGGATGAAAATGCCCACCTATCAGCAGTTTTTGTGACATGCTCATCCAGAAGCGGCTAGCTCATTCATTTCATAGCCCTTTATAAAATCTCATTCAAGGGGCGCCTGGGTGGCTCAGTGGGTTATGCCTTTGTCTTTGGCTCAGGTCATGATCCCAGGGTCCTGGGATTGAGCCCCACATTGGGCTCTCTGTTCAGTGGGGAGCCTACTTCCCCATCTCTCTCTGCCTGACTCTCTGCCTCCTTGTGATCTCTCTCTCTCTCTCTCTCTCTGTCAAATAAATAAAATAAAATAAAAAATCTCATTCAGTTCAGTACATTCCTTCACTGTCTGCAACTTGAAATCACTCTAATTTCTTGCTATGCTCTTGTCCTAAATGTTCTTGCCCTTAACTCACTATTTTCACAAATTCGTGTGGTCTTCTGGTTGGCTGGTCATATAATTTATTTGGACACTCTTTTTTCTTTAAACTAAGCTCTATGCCCAACATGGGTCTTAAACTCAAGACCCTGAGATCAAGAGTTGCATGCTCTACCAACTGAGCCAGCTGGGCACCCCTAATTTATTTGGACACCTATAAGCATACAAGGGGGCAGCACCATCAATTATTATGCTAGGATAACAGATGTAAACTGGGATTGTCCTAAGCAAATTAGAATGTATCCCATCCATTAGCCCTCTCCTGGCTAAAGCAGACTACTTCCTACTCTGGGAATTATCTTCTTCACGTTTCCATTTCAGGACTCCGTTGCTTTATTGACCTTCTGTATAAATCCTTCCCTCTGTCACTATGACTATTAATACCTATGCTCAGAACTACATATATTTACTTTTTAAACCACCTTCCTTTACCAAGTTTTCCATTTCTGTTAAAGGATAGCCCACATTTCAGAATTTATCTTTGACTTTCTTTATTCCCTCAGATCTCATATCCAGCTGGTTGGCAACATCTGTTAATTCAATTCTATAAGCATATATTGAGTATTCACTTGGTTCCAGACTCCAAGTAAAGTGCCAGGGATACAAAGAGAAATAAGATATAGATAGTATCTTTGGTATAGTGGTTATGTTAACATGGAAGTTATCGATTCTGCTTGAATGAGTCAAGGAAGACTTTGCAGAAATAAAGTTGAAACTGATCTGTCACTTACTATATGAAAATATTAATATATATTTTATTACCAAAATTTGCTAGACACTATGCTATGCACTAAGAATACATTGATAGGTAGGGCAGGACTCTGGAGTTTAGAGACTATTAGTGAAGGTAGACCATATTAAAAGTGAGGAGTGTTAGAAAAGGTAAGAATGGGGCATAATATGAATGTATAGAAGGAGAACTGGCCAACTCTGCTTTCATTTAAGCCAAAACCTAAAAAGACAAATAGGAGTGGTTAGGTGAAGGGGAGAGGTTGCTAGGAGAGAGGAGGAGAGATAGGTGTGAAAGAGAAGAGAGGATGATGCATTGAAGCACTGATGGGAGATGAACATGTCTTTAGGGAGAGAAAAGTGGGGAAAGGGACATAGAATGAAGGTGGATGCTCAGACGGGGGTCAGAACGTATAAGACCTTGTAGACCATATTAAGGATTTTGGACTTTATCAAAGTCAATGGACAACCATTATATTACACATAAGCACTGACAGTGATAGCCCTTTTTTAAAGAAGATTTTTGCAGTAGCTTAGATAAGAGATGATGGTGGTAAAAATGGAAAAGAAGATGGTTTTTAGAATATCTAGAAAGTATAATGACAAAATCAGTCATTGATTTGTAATGAATGGTGAAGAAGGAATGGTCGAAGATGACTCTCAGAGCAGCTGGTACTAGCATGTACTGAGCTGAGAAACACCAGAGGAGGACCAGGTTTGGGAATGAAGATGATAAGTCTAGATTTGGATATGCCAAGTTTAAGGTGCCAGTGGAAAATTCAGGTAGAGGGCTTATGGAGGCAGTTGGATATGTGAGTGTGAAACTATGGATTTGAGAGTTGTAGGTATGCCAATGGTAAAAAAAAAAAAAGGCCATTTACCTTAGGTAAAAGCCAAAGTAGGAAGAGATGTGTGCATTAGCACAGAATGTGAGAAACATTTATTGGTTGCACAAAAGAGATGTAAGATGGTCAAAAAGGAAAATCTAGAGAAGAGAAAAGAAAATCAGAAGTGTGTGATGTCACAGACTTTAAAGGAAGAAAGCATTTCAAACAGAGACTGGCCAAGTAAAAGGAGAAATAAAAATTGATGATCTTACTGAGACAGTTTTTGAGGAATGGCAGGAACAAATTCCAGATTGATGGGGTTGAGGAGTAAGGGGTGGTTAATAATATCAAGGCAGAGTCTGTGGGCTAATACTTTGGGAAGGAGGGGAGGGAGAGCATAAGAGCTGGAGAAGGATGTGGATGAAAGACTAAGGAGGATTTATCTTTTTTTTTTTCTTTTAATGAGGGATACTTGAGTATGTTTAAATATTGACTAGAAAGGAACCATTAAAGAGGACGAGGTTGGAAACAGGAAAGAGACGATACTAGTGCAAAAGGCTCCAATGAAAGCAAGGCTCCAAAGCACAGGTGGAGGGTCCAGCTTTTAAAATGAAGAGGAGCTCTTCTTCCCTTTCTGCAACGGGAGAGAACAAAGAAAGGGAATTACAGGTGCAGGTAGGAGGTGGGAAGTGAAGTAGGTTCCCCTCGATAGCTTTTCATCTTTCAAAAATAGGTACTCAATAAATATTTATTAAGTCAATGAATGAATAAATGCAAGTAACACAAATCTGAAATCCGCACAGTTTCTGTTTTCCTCCAGGAGCATTCTGTTTTCTAGAAAAGCATGGAGATGATAGTGGAGGTGAGCAGGATTCAGAGTATTTTTAGGAAGAGTGAAGAATACCTTTCAAGAAAGGATGTTTCAAAATCAAACAATAAGTATGCTAAAGTCATGATCCAAAAGGGAATCAGCAGGGATAACGCTGTTCTGGTGAATGAAGGGAAAGCAAAAAGGCTGACTGCCTGTTCTATACAGGTCTGTTTTGTTCTGTATTTTTAATTTTGAAAATTCTTTTTCAATCCCTAGAAGTTTCAGACCACAAACTGCGACTCTGGGGGGAGAGCATAGAACTATCACCTACTGAGCACTTATTTGCCAAGAACTATGGAGAGTAACTTTCATTTTATCTTCATGTCAACTTTATGAGGTCGGTGTAATTAATACTGTCCCCATTTTAAGATGGGGGAAACTGAGCTTCAGAGACAATGAATGTGACAAGGCCCCTCAACCTTTCAGTGGTAGAAACAGGATTCAAACCCAGATCTGCCTTCAGTTGTTCTTAACTGCAGTGCTATATGGATCCATCTCAGATTTTAACACTTTTTCTTTTTTAAAGATTTTATTTATTTATTTACTTGAGAGAGAGAGTGAGAGAGAGCACAAGAGGGGAGAAGGTCAGAGGGAGAAGCAGACTCCCCATGGAGCTGGGAGCCGGAAGCGGGACTTGATCCCAGGACTCCGGGTTCACGACCTGAGCCGAAAGCAGTCACCCAACCAACCAAGCCACCCAGGTGCCCTCAGATTTTAACTCTTAACCATTACAGACACTCTTCATGATGCGGTCATGAGTAAAATGTTCCCTGACATGCCATGGGCGCTATTCTTGTGATATTCCGCTCTCTTCAAGATTCAAATTCTATCGCTATTAATGCCCTGTCTAAATCCTACTTCTTTCCTAAACACATCAGGATACCTCAAACCCCAATGGTCTCTCTGTCTTTCGAAATCCTACAACAGTTTGTGTTACTCATTTGAAGAATTTTTTTTCTGCATTGTAATTGAGAATATTAACTTTTCTTTTGAACTTTCCATAGGATTATTTTATGATTATAACTTAACACCACAATTCCACAAGCTTCTTATGGGGTAGGAAGTACATCTCATGTCCTTTTATTTGTTTTCTCCTTCCTTCCTACCTTCCTTCCCTCCTTCCTTCCTTCCTTCCTTCCTCCCTTCCTTCCTTCCTTCCTTCCTTCCTTCCTTCCTTCCTTCCTTCCTTCCTTCCTT
>NW_019154093.1:14520789-14546829 GCF_002288905.1 Enhydra lutris kenyoni
TTTAAATATCTTTTAAAACTTTTTCCTAGTGCCTTGTCCATAGCTTGCAGTCAGTATTTGTTGCTTAAGATTGCTGGCTCAATCTCACCACGGATATTGGTTGAACGTCTCTGAGAACTGTCCTCAACTACTTCAGAAAGTTTCTTATTGATAAGTCAGTCTGAGAAATGGAGGATTTATTATTGTTTCTGCTGTGGATCTTATTTTTCTTGTTTGGTTACAAAACTGGGAATCTCAAAGAGACTGTTCATTTGTATGTGTATGGGGGGGGTTCCTTTGAAAGGGACTTTAGAAAAGCAGACTTTTTATTTTGTAAAGGATTTTTGCAGCTTACAAGTCCTCATAAAAAAAAAAAAAAAGCCCAAATTGGTTGAACTTGATGTTCCCCTCCTCCTTTCTCCTCCTTCAGAGCCTTTTTCTAAACCTACTTCCCTTAAAATGACTTTTATTGATTTTCACTCAATGAGAGTTATTCTTCAGAATGAGGATGGAGGGGTCAGAGAGAGAAATTTACCCTGTGTTACCTGTGGAATAGGTGTACCTCTGTATCTAGTCTTGTTTTATTTGTTCTGTTTCCTGTATCCAGAAACCTGCACACTAGGGATCATTAGGTCCTCTGTGTCTTGGTCGGAGCTTGAGTACAGTATACTAATAGATCAATTTATGTGTTCATTCATTCAGCAAACATTTATTGAGCAGGCATGTCCTAGGCATTGGAGATACTAAGATGAATAAGATGTAGTCACTGCCCTCAGTGACCTCCAGATGTACATGAAGGCACCAACTCGGTGGGGGTTGGGGTCAGGGAAGGCTTCCTCAACGAGGTAACTGAATATCCTCCCTTAGGGAATCCTAAGAGACTAAAGAGGTCAGCCTTGTAAAATACATATAAACATCTAATCAAATTAGCCAATTAGAAAGACATTTATTAAGAAAGGACAGTCTTTTACCAGTATGTCCTATGTTTCTTTTTCAATTTTTTCCAATTTCTTTGTCTCCAGTCTTATCCCTCTCCAGCCTACATTTAAAATTGCCTCCAAAGCTATTTTTCTAAACTCTGATCTGATCATGTCGTTTCTGTCATGAGAATTTGTAGTGGCTATTCATTCATTCATTCATTCATTCATTCATTTATTCTATGTAATCATCAATCACCTACCATGACTGTTAAGTGTTTGGGATGCAGTGGTGAGCAAACTGTCTTTCCCTTTAAGAAGCTTTTCAGTCTAGGGGCACCTGGGTGGCTCAGTGGGTTAAAGCCTCTGCCTTGGCTCAGGGTCCTGGGATCGAGCCCCACATTGAGCTCTCTGTTCAGCAGGGAGCCTGCTTCCAACCCCACCCCCTCGCCTGCTTCTCTGCCTACTTGTGATCTCTGTCTGTCAAATAAATAAGTTAAATCTTTAAAAAAAAAAAAAAAGAAAAGAAAAGAAGCTTACAGTCTAGACCAGGAGACAGACAAGCAGACAAGTAAGTAGACAGTTTCAGTATAGTTTAATACTAGCTTTGACAAGGTAAGCACACGATTCTGTGGGATTGTATAGAGGAACACCTTGTCCTGTCTTGGAAAGCCAGGTAGTACTTCCTGAATCTTGTCCTTATCTTTTAATCAATTCAATCTAACAGATACTAGTATCTATTGTGCTAAGTCCTATGCAAAACAACTGCTTTCAAGCAGATCAAAGTCTAGTGGAGGTGCCTGAAAATTTAATCGATAATTCCAGCACCATGTGGTAAGTGGATAGATAAATGCATAGCATGCTCCAATAACACGGATTGGGGAAAAAAGAGGCCGGTGGTAGTGCAGCTTCCTGGAAGAGACCAGGCCTAAGCAGAGGCTTGAAGTAGGAGTAGGAGTTGGCTAGACAGTGCATCGTTTAGATCCTTAACAGACAAAAATACCCCTTCACAATCCATTGATCTACTTCCTCAATGCGCTTTTACATCTTCTATGCCTTTGTTTTTCAAATGAGAAAAAATAACCCCTGGATTATTTAGTGTTACACATGTGATATGAGAACGTACTGGACAAATTGGTGCATCTTTCTGGAGCATCAGTTTTATCAGCTGATAAATCATTGAGAACACTGTTTTATATTCAAACACAATATATTTGTGGAGTTGAAGGCAAATTTTCCATTAAGTATTTCAAGATAAAACCGGATACGTAAATTCAGGGTTGCCCTTAGACACCACTATCCACCATCACCCCTTTCTTTTAGAAAAGTTTGAAAGGCACTATCTGAATGCGCCAAGAACTTTCATGTCTCTGTGCCCTACCATATGCTGTTCCCTTGCCCTAGAGGACTCATCCCACTTTTCTCCCTAGGTAAACTCACTCTTCTCCTCCTAGATAAACTTTATATTTCAATGTCCTACTTAATGTCATCCCATAATAGTCTTTTTTTTTTTTTTTTTTTTTGAGAGAAAGAGAGAGAGAGAATGGGTAGGGGAGGTGGGGTGGGAAGGCAGAGGAAGAGGGAGAGAGAGAATCTCAAGCAGGCATGGAGCCCATTGCAGGGCTCAATCTCATGACTCTGAGATCATGAGTCTGATACTTAACTGACTGTGCCATATTATGAGGAGCCCCCTCCTCATAATAGTCATTTTAACACAATTTAAATATCATCCTATATAATGTTTTGGGGGTTTGTTTTTTTGTTTTCGTTTTTGTTTTTAGATTTTACTTGTTTATTTGAGAGAGAGCACAAGAAGGGGGAAGGGCAGAGGAAGAGAGACAAGCAGACTCCTCACTGAGCAGGGAGCCAGACATGGGGCTCGGTCCCAGGACCCTGAGATCATGACCTGAGCCAGTCAGACACTTAAACAATGGAGCTACCCAGGCACCCTTATAATGGTTATTTTTTGAACACCCACTTCAGTCCCTGCCTCCTTTCTTAGTAGCTCCAGGTAGAGCCAACGCCTCCGGTCGTCCTTTACTCAGGATCTCCATTATAGCCCTTCTCACATTCTACAGCACTGTTTACCAGCTGCTTCCTCATTTGTCTCCGCTGCTGGAATTGGAAGCTTCTCTAGGGCAGGGATGGACTCTTTTAAAATTTAACTTTGTTTTCTTAGTGCCTGGCCCAGTAAATACCTGTTGAATGTTATTTATACGGACCATTCCTTATTCTGCATCAGCTCTGCTCTTACCTAAAATGTTATCTCCTTTACTTCTCATTTTCAGGGAGTGGTGTGTTTCATGAATGTATATTTTCTAGACAAATGCAATAGACTTCCTAAAGCATCAAAATCTGCTTTGGGTGGGAATTTATTTTTCTAAGTTTTTACATATTTGCTTGCTCTCATAAGTAAAATATACTAAGCATAATGTGTTCCTTGATGATCTAGCCCTTCAAGCATTAGGGTTTTGCTGGTTTGGAATTTGTGACATCCTCTGGGGCCACTGACGGGATAGGGCTTCTTGCCTCCACACTGAAGAACCCCATCGTCTTCTAGTTTGTGATTTATAGTGCTTGCTTCTTATATATTGGTCACGGCTTCTGGCTGTGAATGTGCTCGCTCTAACCACATTGCCCTTTGCTCCTTTTATATGCTTTTTAATGGATATTAAAATTACAAAACTAATATATGTTCACTGAAACACAAACAAACAGAAGCATTTGAAGCAAAAAGCCCCTTCTTTATTCCCGCTCCCCCGCTCCCCTCTCCCACCCACATTCCCACTCCCACTCCCTGGCATAACTATTGTTGGCAGTTTAATGTATATCCCTACAGGCCATTTCTGTCAATATGTGTACGTACTTGGGTACATACAAATATCCGATCATATTACGTATGCTGTTATATGACTTGCTGGTCTTCCCACTGGACAGTATACAATAGGTATCCTTGCGTGTCAGTTCATCCAAGTCTATCTCCTCCTTTTTAATGGCTGCCCCCTTTTAATTTGACAATCTTAATCAGCTGTAAATGGGAAAGCCAAATAATCAAGCTTATTAGAATTGTACCTAAGAAAGAGTAAATCGGCTCTGAGTGAAAGCTTGAGGAATTCTCCTAGGAGTAAAATGTGTTAACTTTAGTGCAAGGACTTTGTAATGTTTATTTTGGCTATTCTGGGACCCTTTTTGCTTATTTCCTGGTCCATTGTGTTTTGGATAGCTGAGGTTGCTGGACAATGACCCGCGAATTCGTGAGGTATTACATATTCGATTTTGCATTATATAATTTTGCTATGATTTTGTGGATTTAATTTTTTCATTATTTCATCTAATTCTTAAGTACTTGCATCATAGTGCAGAGCACTGAATATGGTAGGACTTCAAAAATGCTTGGTTTGGTGATTGACATAGGGCTTCTATCATCTCCTCGTGAGAATGTCCACTGGATTTATGAGAACTCTAGAAGCGGATCTGAGGAAGCCTTTAACTACTAATGAACATTAAAGTACTGGGGTGCCTGGGTGGCTCAGTGGGTTGGGGCCTCTGCCTTCTGCTCGGGTCGTGGTCCCAAGGTCCTGGGATTGGGCCCCAAGTCGGGGGGGTCTCTGCTCAGCAGGGAGCCTGCTTCCCTTCCTCTCTCTCTGCCTGTCTCTCTGCCTACTTAAAAAAAAAAAAAAAGGACTGATAGCATCTTGTCTTCCAAATAATAAAATGCTATTTCAGATTCATAGAGGGTCTTCTTTTGCTTCATCTACCATAGAAAGTGGCTAAATCCTACTGTCTTTTTTTTTTTTTTTTTAATAGACTCCAGACCCAGCATTGGAGCCAAATGGGGGTGGGGAGCTTGAACTCATGATGACCCTGAGATCAAGACCTGAGCTGAAATCAAGAGTTAGAGGCTTAACTGACTGAGCCACCCAGGTGGCCCTGCCTTTTATTTATTTATTTATTTATTTATTTATTTATTTATTTATTTTTTAAAGTAATCTCTACACTCAATGTGGGGCTCCAACTTAAACCCGGAGATCAAGAGTCACATGTTCTACCAACTAAACCAGCCAGGCACCCCTAAATCCTGTTGATCTCACCTTTCGATCTCACTGCAATGTGTTCCCTCCTCTCCATACACCGCCTCAGTACCTTGATTCAGGCTTTACTAGATCCCAAATGACTTACCTGTCATAAACATCTTAACTGGTCTTCCTGCCTCCTGTCTAACCTCCACCATGCTCACCCAATAACTGGTAATCTTTTTGAGCAGAAATCTTACCATGTCATACCCCTGAAAAACACTCTAGGGGTTTTTCATCAGCTACAGGATAAAGTCCACTTTCCTTAACTTAGACTATATAGCCTTTTGTGATTTGCCCCACTTGTCCTGATTATCTCTTGCTGCTCAATGCCTCATACTTCAATTTCTAGAGAAATCAAGCAGCTCATAGTTCCTTCAACACATCACACAAGAGAATTCTCAACAGATGCTTGTTAAATGAATGAATGAAACATCCCATATAGCTGGGATGACCATTCAACCTGCTCAGCTGGGGATGGTCCTTTTTCACACCGGCCATCACAGCGTAATTATGAATGGTGCTCCTTTTCACGATCAGACTTGTCTCACACCAATAAATTACACGGTCATTCCAATAGCAGCCACCAAATTGTCTTCTACCTCTAGTCTCCTCTACCAGACGGTGAGCTCTTTGAGAGTGGAAATTGTGTTTGTTCACTTTATTTTTATATCCTCATATATGCATTCAGCTAAAAGATTACCACTGTTAGATACTGAGGATATAATGCTGAATAAAATAAAAATGGTTCTTGCCCTCAGGAAGCTTACACTCCAGCAGGAAAAAATAAACTAATGGGAAGAATAGCACCTACTATAATAAATCCTGCTGTGAGTGAATGACTAAATGTGGACTAAGATTTAGAGGCTCCTAAACAAACAACGGTAATCCCATGAATTACAGATACAGAAATAGTCATAACCATAGAACTCTAGATTGATCAAATCAATCATTTACTTAAAGAATTGCTCATTAAAATTAAAAATAAATTAAAGAAAATTTTTTTAAAATAAAATTAAGAACCTAAACATACATGATGTGTAGATGCTACCTTAATGTTAAACATAAGAAAAAAGGACCATGCAATAAAAGCAAGAATGAGACTCTGAGGGCTCTGTGTTTTTAGAGAGACAGTTTGTAATCCCACGTAGTTCTTTGCTGAGCGGATTATCAGTATGTACTCTATCCCCCCCAGTCCCCCACCCCACTTTTTTTTCAGATGGGAAATCTGAGGTTTCAGAAACTGAGCCACAAACAAAGGAATGATTTCTTAAACCAGGATTAGATTTTGGTTGGGCTTTGCTTTCGGAGCTAGGAGTACCTGCTATCCTAGACTTGTTAACCATATTCCATGAACAAATTGCAAAAACCCTTTCAACCTCAGTTTCCTATTTTATATATAAAATAATGATAATATTATCTCCAGAATTAATCTAAGGATTAAATGGGGTTATGTAAAGGCATTTAGTCCTGTAACCTGGCTCTTAGAAGGCACTCAGGGAATGTTAGTTCTCCATCCATTTCCCCCTATTTATCTTTCTGTACTTGGTGAATTTTTTTAAAAAAATGATAGAAAGAAAAGGGGCACCTGGGTGGCTCAGTCGTTCAGCATCTGCCTTGGGATCAGGTCATGATCCCAGGGTCCTGGGATTGAGCCCCCAGTTGGGCTCCTTGCTCAGAGGGAAGCCTGCTTCTTCCCTCTCCCACTCCCCCTGCTTGTGTTCCCTCTCTCACTATCTCTCTCTCTCTGTCAAATATATAAATAAATAAAATCTTTTTAAAAAGGATAGAAGATGATTAAAAAAAAAAAGAAGTGTAACATAAATACCAGTAAAATTTTTAATTCTTGATTCTGGGTGCTAAACTAGGCCCTCTCCACAATCTCTAAAACTTGTAGTTTTATTTATATTCATCTGTTATCTTACTCTTATAGGCAAAGACCCTGAGAAGTATTCCAGGAGCAAAGCAGTAGGTAAGATTTTTCTGGAAAAAGGCAGAGTTTATGAGGAAGCCAGGATCTGGGAGTCATTCAGCTGCTGTGGGTGTCAGCCTTAAAGATTTTAGCCTTAAAGACCATTTACTCTTGGTCACTTTTGGTTCAAGAAAGGAAGAGCACCAAACAATTCATTGAGATCTCCCCGGGCGGGGGGAGAGAGGGTGTGATGAGGGGGAAGTGTGAACAAAAGCATGCGCTCTCTGTTGGGTTACCACAATATCCAGCGACCCCAAGACTTTCCAGCTCTTTCCTGAGGGCCAGCAGGTCTGTTCTCCAGGAGTGCCCTGGATCTGGACTCCATTTCCCAGAGTCCCTTAGTGCCCTAATGTATTCAGTGCTCAGAGTGCCTGTATGTGTGTGAGTGTGAGAGAATGTGTGCGTGTGTGTGCGTGCGTGTGTGTGTGTGTGTCTCCGAGTCCCTGGGAGAGTGGAGGCTCATTCACTGATTAGAGCCAGCGCTGAGAGGCAGCACTGCTCCTTCTCTCACACCAACCGAGTCTCTTGATCTGTACATGCAATCCCAGGCAGCTCGCGAACACAAACCCGGGGCCAGCCGCCTACTGCTGCTGCTGCCGCTGCCGCCGCCGCCGCCACCGCTGCCTCCGCCGGCTCTGCGCACCCGGGACTTTTCATGCACCACACTCACTGCCTCCTTCCCTCCGTGTCCTGAAAAGTGCGACCGTTCTCCCAAGGAATTTCCACGGCAAGTATGGAGACCAGAATGGGGTGTGGGTGTGTGCGCGTACACAGAGGGGTGGGTGCGAGAGCGGCGGGTTGCTCGGGAACCTAACTTTCCGGGTCCGTTTCCTAGGGATTCGGGCGGCTCTCCGCGACAGGGGCAGGGACTGGGACCTGGGCTGGCGCGTCTCAGATCTCCGCGACGGTGCCTCCCAGCAACGGTGCCCTGCGCACTCCGTGCGCTGCCTCGCTCAAACTTTCCGTCTTGAGTTTTCCTTAATGTGTTTTATTTGGGGGGTGCGAGGGGGAGGGACCAGACGCGGGAATTGGACAAGTAGGGAGGGTGATGGGACAGCCGGGGAAGGGAGCAGGACTTCTTTTTTCCATCTTTTAATAAGCCCCGTTCCCACTTTGTTTGGGTTGATGCGGAGATAGCCTTATCGCCGGGCTCCCCCGCGTATCCCGCGGCGATTTCCGGCAGGGCCCGGCCCGGGCGGTGCTCAGTGGGGAGCCTGAGACGGCTGGCAGGGTGGGAAAGGGGAGAGCCTAGGGAGGAGGATCCCCACCGCCCCCACACTGCTAGCCACCCGCCCGGTGGGGTACGCGCGCAGCGCTGGGAGCCTCAGGCCCCGGGTTGCTCGGCTCACTTTTTCCCAGCGGGGGCGGGTGTGAAGGGCGTGGAGGGAGGTGGGGGTGGGGTGGGGGGAGGCGCGGCGCGCAGGAAGGAGGCAGGTGCTGGCACTGAGGTGGTCCGTTCTAAACGCAACCGGTAAACTCCCTGCTCCGCCCGCCTGGACCTGCCTGGCCTTAGAGCAGCCGGACCCGTGGGGGGTCTCCCGGGATTTTCGGGGTCGGGACTCTAGCCCCGTGATTCTACGGAGCCGGGCGGGAGGACCGCCGTGTAGACAGCGGCGCGTGGCTCTTTTTATTTTAATCTTAGACCTGCCTTAAACTGAGTAACAATTTCTCTCCCTCCGACTTGAGAACAAAACTTTTCAGCGAGCACGCAGGTCGCTGCAGTCCTGCGGCCACCGCCACCGTGCTCGTCAGCCCCTGCGGAGCGACCTTCTCCGCCCGGAGCCGGGCCCCGCCACCGCGCTCCCGAGCCTCCGGCCGGCCCCTCTCCCCAGCCCCGGGCTTTTCAGGGCTCGGCCTGGGCGTTTCGCCTTTGTGCTTTGTAAGGGAAAGCCTTTTCTTCCAGGGCACAACAAACTTGGGCGGAGAGCTTCCGTGTGGCCCCCCGGGCGAGGCCGCCCACGGTGGTGAGACTATCCGAGGGGATGCCTGGTCCGTCCTTTGCTCCACGAGCCCCTCCAAGAGCTCGAGGCCCAGGTGGTCCCCGGCCGGCGAGGGCGCGCGGGAGCCCCGAAGTAGCGGGGGCTCTGGCTGCCCGGAGGCAGAGGAAAAGCTCTCGTTTCCCGTTCGGAACGCACTGCTTTTTTGGGCCCTGGCCGCAGGTCCAGCGGAGTGGCAGGGCCCCGGCTCCGAGCCGGGCGCGCGTCGCACCGGGTGGGTGCATGGGGCGGGGGCGCTCGGTGTGCGGTTCAGCCCTGCCTGGCGTGGCCGGGCCGGGCGGTCCGGGGTCTGTGGCCTGCGCCGCCTCCCTGCCCGGGGAAGAGCAGGGAGGGAGGACTCGGGCGCGCTCTGCCCGCGATGCCCACCAGCCACGTCTCGCCTCCAGCCCCCGCTCCGGACTCGGCTTGAGCAGGAGGGGGGGGGGGGGGAAGGAAAAATAAAGAGAAAAAAGGGCGGGCAGTGGGGAAACGGCGGGTCAGACTGGAGGGAGCTGAGCGGCCAGGGATGCCCGGCCTCCTCCTCTGCCCGTCTCGGGGGGTTCTTGCCCAAAATGGAAAACGAGCCGAAGGGGGAAGGTAGAAAGAGCGTCGAGGAAGAGATGCGGGAGTCTTACGTTCCCATCCCTCCTGGCCCGCGGAAAACCGGCAAAAGTGGCATGAGTTCGCTCGCTGCGATCCAGGGCGAGGTGGGGGAAGGCCGAGGACAGGGCGGCGCCGCCCCGCTGGTGACCGACCGTGGCCGGGGCCGGGCGCCCAGCGAGCGGGGACACACACCTGTTCTGCGAGGCTGCGTCGTGTGTGGCGGCCGGACGGCGTAGGCGCGAAAGGCAAAACTCTCCCTCCCTCACCCCAGGCCCGCAGTCCCGGAACCGGGAGGGCCCGGTTGCCCCGCGCCGGCCCGCATTTACGGGAGCGCCAGAATCCATGAGCCCGGTGGCTGCCCGCCGAAGCGGTGGCGCGCGGCACGGAGACCCGGGTGACCCGCGGGGCGGGGTTGTTCAGCGGCACGAGGTCCCTGGACTTTGATCGAAGGCAGACTCCCCCCAGTCCCTGCCCCGCGGGCCTTGCCCGGCTGTGGACCGGGGCTCCTCGCACTTGTCGATTCTTGCCTGGCCGGCGCCCTGTTTCCCCCAAAGTTACAAGCAGCTGCTTTCGTGCAGAGGTTGTTGGGATCTAAAGTATTCTTTGTGCAATGGCAGCCGAGAGCTGGGGGAGACGTCAGGCCAAGGCGTGGTGGGCTCGGCTCTGCGTTGGCCCCAAGTTTTTGCAGGTTTCGCCTTCACCTCTTCTTCCTCCGTTTTCCCTAAAAGAGTTGGTTTTCCTGGGCTAAGACTCCTCCCGGCTGAATTTTGCACCCGCTTGGCTGAGCTGGCAGCCCCGCAGCCCCGCACTCTTCGAGAGGCCGGGTTATTTCGGATTCGCACCCGTTGGCCACGCTGGGCCTGGGTCGGGGCCCAAATCTGGGACGGATACCCGGCCACGTCTGAATTGCGGGCGTTGGCCCCAGCCTTTGGAATAGTGTTAAGCTTATGCTTCCTGAGCTCTTGCATATGGTGGTAAAATTTCTGTTAGAGCGGTGTTTCCAAATACCCCCTGGGCATTTGGTGTGCGGGAATTCTCTTCAAGCGAAGAAGTCTGTGAACTTAAAAAAAAAAAAATTCTTTCCTGAGTTCTTCACAACCCCCCACTACCCTGGCCCCACTTCCCATTGTTCTTTGCTTTTTAAGTTGCCTGTTAATTTTTTAAAAGTTTATTTATGCAAAGGAAAAATATCGTTTAATTTGTTCTATTATTTTAATTCCTGGCTTTTGGAAACGATTCAGAGACCACAAAAATGTCACCTGTTGTAATAAGCAGAGGAGTGTTGTGTGTGCGTTTTAATTGCCCGCAGAGTCGTAGTTTGGTGGGCGTTCAGAGCCAGGGCTCGGGGAAAGAGGCTTTGCAGCTTTTCTTTGTGGCAGTCATTTGCAAGTGGGTTTGGCTCCTAGCGGCAGCAGCAGCGCCGCTTCCTTCTACGCGGATCCCAGCGCGGGTCAGGAAGTCCAGACCCTGAACGGGGATGGTCAGAGGCTGGGGTGGGAGATCGCCCACTCTCTGAGACTTTCTTTCTGGCTTTCGGTTTTTCAATGCGAAAGTGGCTAGTTCGCGCCGGAGAGCGCGGAGCGCTGCGCATCAGCCCAGCTCCAGACATTTTCACGTTCCAAACGCCAGTTTCTTCGTTTCATTTGTCTTGGTTCTGGCATGTTTAGCCACGCAATTAGTAATCTCACTAATTATTCAGTTAGCTGGCGTTTTGTAATCACTTTAAACCAGGGTCGTGTGTGTAATTTAACAAACAAACAAACTCCCACACATACGGACCTCAACCAAGCCCATCACGTCAAGGATTTGAAAATTTTAAAACTCAATATTTGCTGGTCCCCCCGTCCAACCTCACTGCCTGCCAGACAATTTATTTAGCTTCGTGGATTGATCCCTCCTCCTTGTTTAGTTAATTCAACAAAGACTTTTTGCAATCTGTTTGGAGTTTGTCTGATGCCGTGGAAAAGTAGCTGATGATTTATTTGGTTGCTTTTCGATTTCTGTCTTCAGCCCTTCTTTCTCCTCCTTTCAGCGGGGATGTCAGCTGTTATTACTTCCTATTGATCCCTTTGCAAAGTGAGAAGTGAACTAAAATTAATGTCAATTCCACTGCTCGGATCAATAGCTGGAGTTATTTTAATCTGGATTTGCACGAAGTGCTAAATTAAAAAAAATCAGCATAGAGGCAGAAAAGTAACAGTTACTTACTTTCCCTTTGCCTGGTTCTTTACAGTCACCCAAATGCTCCATCAAGCTGATTATCTTACAATCCATATTTTTTTAATTAAGAGGGTCAGTTAGTTTTCTTATTTTGGGTTCTGTGTTTAAACCCATGACATTTTGACATTGGGAGTGTATTAACTATAGATTTTCATAATGACTGTGGTCTGCTGAAGCCCCATCTATACAAGTTGTTAATGTGAGGAGGGGGTAAGAAAGAAAAGGAAAAAGAAAACACACACACACACACACACACACACACACACACACACCCTCCCCCCACAGAGACCAACGCCCACACAGTGGAGTAAAAGAGATGTGGCCTGGAAAAATATTGTTGATTTATTTTCAGTATAATGAAGTTTCAAATGAATAACCAGGTTTGAGTGATTCACCGTGTTCTGTTGGAGTGTCCGGTGCTGTCGCCAGATTGCTAATTTATGAAACTCATTTAACATAATGAGGTGATCCAGGAAGTAAAAATAGAAAGTGAATTCTCTGGGCAATTGGTTATTTGGGGGGAAAACATTCCACCCTTCACCCCCCACCTGTGGTGTATTATGTTTGTCCTTTTCTCCTGCTTGCCTCATGTGATATTGCTTGTTGAGAGACAAGAAGTTAGTTATTTCTGTTATGAAGAGCTGCTTAGAACCCTTGGAACAGCCCTAGACCCACTTTTAGAGCATCCATGTTGTGTGACCATTAATCTGACTTGGAAACAGCCAAGAACAGGATTCCCAGACCAGGCTTGTCAGGCTAACTGGCTGTACTTGGCAGATCATTCCCTGAGCTGCTATAACTTGACAGGAAAGTTATTTAAAATTTGGAAGAGAGAAAAATCCGTTAATGTGAGATACATAATCTGGTAATTTAGCAATGATGTCTATAAGGAGAGATGCCAAATGAGGAAGCAGTCTGATGGTGTGCACTCATCTTCCCAATTAATAACAGTCATTGACACGTCTGCTACAGGATGAGAGAAGGAAATACTCTCTTTGCACTGCATTAAGCCAAGGGGATTCATCTACAGTTTAACTGAGGCTTCTCTAGTTGAAGGAATATCAAAGATACTCCATTATCTAGGTGTTTTGTGGGGTTTTTTTTCCCCTAAAGGGAGGGGGTAAATTCTTATTTGAGCTATGACTCTCAATTTAAAGGTGATAATTTGTAGCAGATGGTGATTTTTGGTTACACTTTGAGTTTCATTAAGTTTCTGTCTAGTGTATATTTTTGAAGCTAATAAATTCTAGTGTTCATCTTATGTTATCCTGACTTTTGATATATAGCCCTTCTCTCACTCCCCCAACCCCCTACTCAAAATAAATTTTGAAATGGAATCAGTGGCTATGGAGATGTACAACCTAAATTTAAAAGGGAAATTGAAGGAAGTCTCTCCGAACTCCAGATTTTTCCATGGGCCTTTATCAGACAACAACTGTGACCAGGCCAATAAGCAGAGCAAAATAAGTCAGAAATTTTGTTAACATTTTGCTCCAAATGTTAATGGCAAATTCAAGGCTGTTTACAAATCTACTTAAGAGCGAGTGCATTAGTAACTAAAATTACCGATCCGTTCTTTGCTGCCCCTGGAAGACAGCCGCTTCTAGAGAACATATGCCAAAGGCACCCATTATGGTGTTAAATATTGTCAGAGATGCCAGGCATTTTACTGATGAAGGTTTTGTTCCTTCTCAGGAAAGAGAAAACCTGTATGATTAGAGAGGGGTGTGCATCAAAAATAATATTGCACTTCTTTCTGGAAACAGCTTTAAATGATACATGAAGATATGTGTTGATGTATGTGCCAATGTGTGTGATTTATCCACACGTACAATTCGTACCGACTAGCATGTACAGATGGTCTAGATGTGCTTGATTTAGGAATTTTTCAGCACCGGGGCGTTGTCAGGGGAGATGAAGAGAGAATGTGTTTGTGGGGGGTCACCTAGGTAGAACCTCGCCTCTGTTTGAACATCAGGCCTGCCATGAGCAGTGTGTGCGGGTGGAAACCCTTTAAAATATAGACCCCACCTAATCTACTGGATGTCTTGGCCTTCCAAAGCTCATTTGCTCAGGGAATATTGTATTTGGAGGTTTTATGATTTTTTTTTCCTTTGCTGGGCTCAGGCGCATTTCACCCGGAACGTGTAGGGACCAAAGTCAGCTACGCGTACATCACAGTAAGTTGTCTATTGATTTTCCTGAATGAAAATGGTCTGATGCTGCTGCCCACTGGCTCCTAAAGCCTCTGGTGTCTCTTGCCCGAGCATCTGTAAGCCAGAAGGATGGTGTTTCGATCACTTGGGGTTTCCCTTTTTTTCTTCCCCCTGACCTTCCTCCCCCCTCTTTTCTTCTCTTTGCTGTTTCCGCAGGTCTTAGAAGGGGATGATTCCCCAGTAATATTCCCTGCCCTGATCCAAGGTGCCACCCGGCCTCCCTCCCAGGGAAGACTGCTTCTCGTGTGACACCAGCCATAGAAAGAGACTCCGATGGACTTACACCGGGCAGCCTTCAAGATGGAGAACTCATCCTACCTCCCCAACCCGCTGGCATCCCCAGCACTGATGGTCCTGGCGTCCACGGCTGAGGCCAGCCGCGATGCTTCCATCCCTTGTCAGCAGCCACGACCCTTTGGTGTACCTGTCTCAGTAGACAAGGACGTGCATATTCCCTTCACCAACGGTTCCTACACCTTTGCCTCTATGTACCATCGGCAAGGTGGGGTGCCCGGCACTTTTGCCAATCGTGATTTTCCCCCTTCTTTACTGCACCTCCACCCTCAGTTTGCTCCCCCAAATCTAGATTGCACCCCAATCAGTATGCTGAATCATAGTGGAGTGGGGGCTTTCCGTCCCTTCGCTTCCACTGAGGACCGCGAGAGTTACCAGTCAGCCTTTACGCCGGCCAAGCGACTTAAGAACTGCCATGACACAGAGTCTCCCCACTTGCGCTTCTCAGATGCAGATGGCAAGGAATATGACTTTGGGACACAGCTGCCATCTAGCTCCCCCGGTTCACTTAAGGTTGATGATACTGGGAAGAAGATTTTTGCTGTCTCTGGCCTCATTTCGGATCGGGAAGCCTCTTCTAGCCCAGAGGATCGGAATGACAGATGTAAGTACTTTGGTGCAAGCCTTCCCTATCCCCAGCAAGCCCTGCCTCACAGTAATGTTCAACAGGTCGGTGGCAGTTTTCATGCTCCTAGGAATAGGGAGGGCCGGCTCCTTCCCACTCAGTGGCTGCGGAGTGCTAACATTTACTTGTCTAATGTCGATGAGAATTGACAGTTCCGGGAGGACATGTTTTCCTGATGGTAGCCAGAGGCAAGTTGGTCTCCAAGCTGCCTCTCCCCAGGGCATGATTGACTTATTCTCTGGGGACTCACTCTGGAATGAAGAGGGGTGCCATATGTATACAGGAGCAAATGCCATTTTATTAGAAAGCTTAGGTTCCTAGGATATTTGGGGGGCCCGAAGAAACTTGTCCATCCCTCCTCTCTTTGCTATCCTCATTATATTTCTCTGATCTTGACATTATTTTTTAGCTTTTCCATTGTATCACATCCAGTGGACTCCACGTGATTTTATTTTCCCAACTCTCAGCCCTTGTCCACATCAGGCTATTTTTCAGAGACGGACAAAGGTGTCGTCAATCACCATAAAGCATTTCAAACAGCTGTGTTTTCCTTGCGATCGCAAGGCTAGAAAGCCATCTTCTCTTGGGATTTAACAGGTTTGCTGGATGCTTATCCTGGGGCTCACTTTTAGGACTAGACACGGTTGACCCGTGTGACTATTCCATATTTGATGTTCACAACTATTATTAATTTCTGCTTATGGAACAGCTTTCTTATGTTCTCCCAGTGCCTCATTGAGCTTTGGTGACCCTTGCTAATAGTTGGAACCAAGCCTTTATTTGGAACTTGTAGACCAGGAGGGCTGAACCCTGCAATTCTCCTCTAATAGAATCAGAAAATAATTGTGTTCTGACGCTTTTGGGCTGTGGGTAGGCAGAGCAGTTTTCTTCAAGCCTAGTGAGAATTTATGAACTGAGGGCATTTTTCCACTCAACCCTTTGTTCTAAGATTTGCTTCATTTTATTTTCTTAAGAAAACTACATCTGAGGTTTGCTTTCCCCTCTTTCTTTTTTTTTTTGTGCTTCTGTCCTCTCCATAACCACCAACACGAATACCATTTTTTTTTCTCTTCTCTTTATGATGCCGAGGAGAGTAATAGAGACATTGCAGCTCTCTCCCCTGTCGGCACTGCTTCCTCAGGCTGTCTCCTTGAATTAGGTACTGTGTTAACTTTCCTGCGCTAAAAGGCATCTGCCTAAACCCAGCGTACCTTTTCAATAAAAGTCATCATAAAATCAACCTGCCTTGTAAATCCATCGCTCTTTGGTTTTGAAATATGTTGCAAGTGTGTCTTTTATGTCAGCGTCTGTAAGCCTGAGACCTCCCCACTTCAGGGAGAAGCTGCTAGCACAAGTGCCCATGTGTTCTCTCACTTCACTTGGGCCCCTCTTCCGTCGTCTCTCCCCTTGTGGACAGCTGATGCATGCATTACCATACTGCTTTCCCGGTATACCTTCAGGACACGCTGGCGTCTTGTGGGTCTGTTGTGTTTTACTTCAGTGCAGTTTTCATTTGTCAGTGGGCAAGCCATCAAGGCGAGCTGTCATCTGACCTCTGGCTAAAGCTGGCCTCGGTGATTCTGCACCCCTTTTTGCTCCAAATACAAGTCGAAGATGAAATCCTCTCAAACCTAACATGCCGTCAAGTAACATCTGGAGATCAAGATTCCTTTCTTCTCTCCCAGCAGATCTGGCTGGTCTCCGTTTTTCTCTCTTTTTAGCCCAAACCTGTGTCAGACCCCCAGAGCAGGAGGAAGCTTGATAGTCAAGTCAGAACTCATAGATGTGGCTATCCATTCCCCTCCGAGTGTCAAAGCCATAACTCTTCTGTTTGCCTGGTTTGCATTGTGTGGTGGTGCCATTCCCCATGGAGATGGCTCCCTCACACAGGAATACGCCTGGGTGGAGAAAAATTAAATGAGTCTATCTCCCAAAGTGAAATGGAATTCTGACCTTGAAATTAATGAGATTCTGATCAGAAGGGTGGGGAAACTTCTTTATTTCAAATTGTAGTGCTGCAGAAATGGGAACCCTTTCCCCTTTTATTTGCTTAAAATATCTTTCTTTTGAGAGTACTTTGTCTTCTCTTTTTTCTCTTACACAAACATAAAACCTATAGGGGTGTCTATGAGCGTAGGATGTTTGCGCACCCACAGTATTACCTAGAGTTGCGTTAGTGACTAATCTTTAACAAGAAACAAAAGTGCCAAGTGAAGAGGAGCCTCTTAGCCTGTGATAGCCCTGGGTCTGGGTTCCTTCCTCCTTTTCTTTCCTTAGGGGGCAGAGCAGCCTTCGCAGGGTTGTACTGGGGAGCGTTTGTGCTTTTGGTTTTGAGTTTTTGGAAGGCGGGAGAATCATTTTTCTGTAGGGAAGGGTTGAAGAGGCACCGTGACAAAGTCGGCAGCGGCTCTCTTGGCTCCTGTCATATGCCGACGTGTGTCGGAATATTTATGGTCTGTTTTATGTAAATACATATTTAAGGGCCGTTAGAAGGCCTGATTATTCCCACTAGATGCCTTTCAGGTCCTCCCCACAGAACCGTTTTGAAATAAGTAATATTTCTCAGATAATCGAGTGACAGTGTACAAGACTGCTTCCGAAGGGAGAGCTTAAGGGGCAGCAGGGGCAGTGAGGGGGGATGGGGAGGCCAGAAGAGAGAGGATAGAAAGTGTTCAAAAGAGCAAAGTAATAGGGTGCAGTGACTTTTGGTCAGATTGCCAAAATTAACCAGGTATATTCTAGTTTTTTATTCTTAAAATTTAGAGTTAATTTCTGATGTGGTGGACTTATTCTTCAGTTCTCTTCTTATAAATAAATTTTTCTCATAAAATGTTTTTAAAAAGTCTTAATTAAATACAACAGTAAAACTTCCAAATAGGCACTTAGCTTTAGGGGTTTTTTTCAGGGGTGGGAGCTGAGCATGGGTGTGTGTGTGTGTGTGTGTGTGTGTGTGTCCTTTACTTAGAGTACAAGTTTTATGACTGAGTTTTAGGTCAATGAAAAATCAGTTTTACTATGGAAACACTGACAGTTTTTACTGTCGCAGCCACCCCCCTGCTCACACACTGCATCCATATGCAGATATGTCCACATGTGAGCGCATTTGAAAGGGGCCTGCAGACATGGTGTAATGCACACGTGTTCTTTCCTTAAATCTGGGTGCCGATAGGCAGGCTTTCTTTTGCGATTAAATATGCATTTTTGTAGACCTAAATTGTAGCTATTTGGGTAAAGTGTTGTCTCTCCTAGTGGATGATTTCCGGTTTGCTTCCCTGTTCACCTACCTGGTATCACAGGTGATTCGTGAGGTAGGTGTTGGGTTCTATGGAAAAAAGAAGCCTTGACTCGGCAGGACTGACTTATTTGCCCTGGAGAAAGGGAGAAGTGTTTTGTGAGAAGCCGTTCATGGAGGATGCGTAATTCCCCAGGAAGGGAACTGAGGTAACTCTTGTTTATTGTCACTCCCTGAACCAGTCTCCAAGGCTTCTTGTCCAGGGAAATGATGCTAAAATTTATGGACCAATTACGAATAGTCCACGTGTGTCTTACATATGAAGTGTCTTCAGATATGTTTCCCAGGGCTTTTAAAATAAACATTTCCTCAATAAGGAAACTTTATAACAAAAGGGAAGCCAAGTATTGTCCGCTGCCTTGTGCTAGAATCTATACATTTATTAGCCCCTTAGCGCCCTGGCTCTTACCATGTGCATTTCCTTGTTGTGCTCTGTTGGCCACCCCTGTGCCCAGATTCCTGACTGGGTGATGCAGGTGTTTTGTGTTTTGGGGTGGTGGAGTGGGGGCAACCAGCCCGCCAGTCATTCTACTCCGTCAGCCCAAATTGGAGTTGGCTAGTATGCAGGCTCACCAGAGGGCTGAGAGGAACCAGAACTGTCCCAGTTGGAGCAATGACTGGCCCAGGCTTCTGATTCACCTCAGGGACGGGCACTGGGCATTGACCCTGCAATGGCCCTGTTTCCTTGGCCCTTCCCTGTGTCAGGCAGATTCACAGGTAGGCAGGAAACCGGGTGGCTTACAGCAGTTCCTGGATGTTCTATTTTGCGCTCATCTTTGATGTATTTGAAAAGTCTTTCTTGAGCCCTGAATAGGAGATGGTATTTGTACCCGGAGAATGTGTCATGTATCATCGAAGACCCTGTGTCTTAACAGATCAGCTGAGCCCACATACGCCCAAGGACAGTCTGGAATGAGGAGTCCTGGCTACATCATGAGGGTGGTATTAAGGGGAATTCTTCCCAAGGGCCCTGGGACTGGAGTGGCCAGGGATCCTAACCTGGGGTTTTAGGAGAATTGCTCTCACTGGGGAAGATGTCTGGGATAGTTGTCAGGTCCCCAGGCTCAACTTCTGGGTTGTAGCTGGAGCAGATGACTGCAGTGGAAGGGCCAGCAGATCTCCAGGGGAGATGGGTCAGATGGCTCCTTCCATACCCACTGCCCACACCTAGCCCAGTTATCCCTCAGCTGCTCCCGGATTTCTCCCGCAGCCCCTTTTCTCCTCTCTCCGGGGGTGGAAGGCAAGAACTCCTGTAATGTGTGGTGGTTTCTGGTTGTTCGCTCCCAGCACAGTCATGGAGACTCCTTTTCATGCTGCCGGGTTTAATTGTCTTGTTGGGATAAAGAAATGTTTGCACAGCTAAAGTGGGGCCGGGCTGGACGGGAGCAGTCCCTGATGGCTGCAGAGCCATCTGGCCTGGCTTGGCTTGGCTCAGCGCGCCGCTCGCCCGCCGCCCGCCCGGCGGCTGGGCTCGCTCCCGCTCTCGCTCTTTTCCCCCGTCCTCGCTCCACGCCGCGCCGCTCTGGTCGGCGGCTGCCTCCTCGCGCGGCCGGAATGCCTAATCACCATGGTGAGAAAACGGACACCGCAGCCGTCCTCCCTCCTCGCCTCGCGCCCTCCCTCCCATCAATTGTCATGCAGAAGTGATCCGGGCTGCCGTTTCCTCGCGGCCGCCAGCCAGCCCCTCGCCGCTCCCGGCAGAACGGTGGCTGGTAATTGATCGTTTGGGGGAGGGGGCGCGGAGAGACGCGAGGCCCGGCCAGGGGAAGGAAGGACCACAGAGCGGGCACCGTTGGCTTCCTTGGAAAGGACCCCCCTTGGAAAGGACCCCCCAGCCTCCGCCACCGAGATGGCTTTCAAGTGGTTTCAGAAATGTTGGCGACCTCGCCCTCGCTCGGCCGGACTCGGAGGCTGCGGGAGAACTCCGGGCGCTGCCCCAGGGCCGGGCGAGAACCGCGCCAACGCCGCCGCCGACGCCGCCGCCGTCTGCGGCCGGGACCCGCGGGCCGGCCTGGTCCCCCGCCCCGCCCCACCCCGGCCTCCACGTCCCGCGGCCCCAGGTCGCACTAGGAACCGAGCCCTGGGTCGGTTTCCTGTGCTGTCGTCTCAGCCGCAGAGGGAGTGTGGGGACGGGGTGAGGACAAGGGAGTGAGTGTGACCCCCCGGGGGGGGCACGCCCACGCGGGGGGTCGGGCTGATGGGGGACGGGGTGGGAGGTGCAGGTGAGCGCGTGGCTGTCTGAGGAGGCGAGGGGACCCAGCGCGGGCGGCCAGCGCGCGGCAAGGGGGTGGGGGGGGGAAGAGAGGGAGGCGTCGGGGAGGGCGCGGGGGCGCGTCCAGGAGGACGGACGTGTGTACACGCGCATCTGGTGCTAGCATTTCCCTCGGCAGCCGAGGACTTTGATGTTTCTCCTGTAGATTCGAAATGTTTCCCCGTCTCGCTTTTTAAATTTGTAAAACGCTCCGGGGAATGTTTCCCAAGTCCTGGGGTTCGTGAATCCGCAGGATGGCTGCTTTTCGGGCGAGGCGAGTCTCGGTCGCCTCGGACAGTCCGAGGCTCTCAGCCAGCACAGCGGGGCTTGTTAAAGTCCGGGCAATTTCTGGAACTCTTCCCACGGGAAGTTTTCCGGGGCTGCCTTCCGGTCAGCGGCCCCAGGTTGATTATTTGGTGGCCCTTTTTTGTTTGAAAACAAAAAACACACATTGTATCCTAATAACAAAAGTTGCTCTCCCTCCCCATCCCCTTTCCTCATTAGGCAGAAGAGGAAACTGAAAAAATAGAATTATATTTTTATATTAGTTTTTCTTATTTTTAACCCTTGTTAGCTACATCCATCTGGTTAATAAATATTAGCACACATTGAAATGTATTATTTGTAAATACTCGGCAGCTGGAGTGACAGTACATTTAATAGAGTTATATATTCATAATGGTTTTTCATATTTTTAAGTCTTATTAACCACGTCCAGCTGGTCAATAAATATCAACGTCCATGTTGCAATGTACTCTTTATAAATACTTGGGATTTGGAGTGATGATACATTTTAAGTGTAAAACCCACACAATTGTAACACCAAAATTACAGTAATCTTTGGATTTGACTATTCTCTTCCAACAGTTTAACAGCATTTCCCAGTGCCATTCCCCCCACCCCAACGACAGATGAACTGCAGACTTGAGGATAACTTATTGCCGTATAGCAGCTAAAATGCCTTCACGTTTAAAAAATACCATTTAAATTATGACGTTTGTGGCTGAATAGAACCTGCAAGTCTGTGCTGTGGGTGGGAATTTGTAAATATCTCTTTCTTTGGGCAAGGAGGAGAATTTTCTGCAAAAGAACTTTCACCTACTTAGTCTCTCTCTTAGGCCTTTTCCAGGAAAAGATCCTGATTTGGGACTATGGGTTTAGGCCTGGAGAAATGATAGGCTGTGGTATGAATAAGTAAACCTGGCAGATGCTGAGTAAACAGGAGAAATTCATTCCCTTCCATTTTTTACCCAATGGATTAGGTTTTTCTGTACTCTTAAGCACAGTTTAGTTTTAGTACTAAAAAAATTTGGGGGGGACACTGGTGCCAATCACATCGAAGGGTTCAGTGTTAGTTGAGTATTGAATAAATTAACGGTGGTGATTATAACCTAATTTTTCTCCCAAGTTTTCATCTGTTTGTCACTCTTTGGCATTGCACTGAGTAATATCTATTAGACTATTCTATCCCAAAGGTGTAGAGGTTGGAGGGAAGAAAAGAAGAATTTATTTACGCCTTGAGGTTTAATAATGACAAAAGTAGGTAGGGAGTTTTTCAAGAGATATGTGAAATTGCCTTTCTCAGCTATAGACGTATTGATTATTTGGGGTACCAAAAGAATCTTTCCTAGCTTAAAAAATAATTCAAAATTTGCTTTTCTCACCTAACACTCTAGGAACCTAAGATCAGAGGCTATCTCCTTCCCAAATGTTTTCTCACAGCATTACGTCCCCTATCATGGCGTCCACAAATGCTGATCTGCTTTTGATGCGTATTTTTAAAAAAACAAGTTCCTACCCAGGTCCTGGGTGAAGCTGGAAACAGACAAGTGATGTGGAGGTTTTGTAGACACACATAACCATCTGGCAATTCAGACATTTGACCGTCAATCTTCCCTGTGGAATGTGTTCTGATTGAAGATGACCTAGAGGAAATGAAAGTTGTGTTTTTTGGGGGAAGACATGGTGCTGCATCCAGCATATTCTGTTCAGCAGATGCGGAGCTGCAGGAAAGTCTAGAGCTGTATGTGTAAGGAAGGGACCTTTTGGTACAGTCTCATGAGAAATCAAGCCCAGTAAGCCTGAGTGGGACTCACCAGATGAGGGTTGTCTTTTTCCACTGAAATTCATTTGCAGGCTGAGACTTATGGCTTTGCATCCATCTTAGAGCAGCAGACAGTGCGAAAGCTGTAGGGAGGGGGCAAGGGCCAGTCCTGGACAGATCTATGCTTTATTTTCAGGTGTATGACTCCCCTTTAGGTGCCAGCTAATCCTAGAGTGCTCTCATTTGGTCTTTGCTTTTTGGAGTGTGACTTACACCAAGTCAGAGTGGCCTAGCAGAATAAATACCTGTGAGAGGAATAAATGTTGCATTTACCCTTTTGGAGCCTCAACTTGAAAATGTTTTAGATCAAAGGTGGGAAGACAGTCTAACACAGTAGTTAGGAGTTCAGCCTCTGGAGTAAGATCCTGACCCTCTAACTTACTTACTCAGTGATCCTAGGCAAATTACCTGACCTTTCTGGGCCTCGGTATTCTCACTGTAAAATGGGAATTACACAACTTAAAGAGCTGTTGTGAAGGACTGAATGAGATTAAATACACAGCTAATGCTTGGAACAGTACCTCAGACATACTAAGCATTCAATACCTAATGACTTATTTCAAGGATAATCTGGTGGTATAATCTTCATGGTTAGAAGCACTGATGTAGCCAAACACAGGGTCATTAACAACTCGCATGTATGTAGGATCCTTTCATACGTTCGTGCCTTATGGCAATATGGAAAAAGGAGAGAGAAAGTCTAAGAGCCCCTTTCTGCAATACCCAGCTGCTTCACCTCCCTTCATTATTACCCATCCACCATGATTAGCCCCGGTGGCCCTCTGACCTCTTTCTCCTTTCATTTTATTTAGAAGCAAGGCAATATTAGAGTTAAAGAAACCCAATCTGAGTCAGGAAGCGACCTGACCAGGGTTAGTTAGTTATCAAGGCAGTGGCCCAGGTCAGAGAATCCAGATCTCGTCATATTTTCTTATTCTGGAACTTTGTATTATCAGATATCATTTGAAACAAATGGACCGTTAGAATTTGTTTGTGGTAGAGATTTGAGCTATATGTAATCAGATTTTCTGTAATGGTATTTGACTAGTATTAGAATGCAAAGTCCCAGACTTTCTAGTATGTCCCTAGATTTTAAGTTATACAGGCACTTTTACCCTCTTGCCTATGTGAGAGAAATCTGTGAACCTTCCCCCATCTGTGTGTGTCACAGTCCCACAGCATGATGGATTGTCTCTGCTTGGGGGAGGCTTAGGACGGGGCTTGAAGGGGGCTTGTAGGTCAGGAGAGAAATACAGCAGCAGGACTGAGCTGGGGGAGCTGCTGGGGCGGGATTAGCAGGGGAAGGGGAGGGCAGGGTTGGGTGGGGATAGGCCTTTTCCATGGTGTCTGTGTGCATTTTCCTAGGAGTAAAAGAGGGCTGTCCATTACTCTGAGTGCACAAATAAACTCAATGTTTTCTTCTTTGTAGAATGAAAGCCCCATGGGGCTTGGGAATATCAGAGAATGATTCTGCACGTCAGTGGGAGAGGTGGAGAGTAGGGGGATGGGAGTGGGCAAGACTGACCTTCTGCCTGAGGACCTTGGATTTGAGTCTATTATTTAAATATAGTGGTTTGGATTTGAAAAGTCTCCTGTTCACATACATATGTAGCAGAAATAGCCATTGGCGGCCAATTGAGGCCGACACCTCAATCCTTGTTAGGTCCTTCATGGCACTGTTGCAGAGAAGGGGTTCAGGTCCGCGTTGGTGGTGAAGAGCACCCACTTCTCCTCTCACCCTATCCCCAGTCCTTAGGTAGGAAGGGAAAAGCTCACCATTCTTAATTTTGAGTTGTTAAAGAAGTGGGGAACGTCGGAGATTTAGGCCCCAATGCCAAAGTCAGTGGAAGGAAGGAATTCCAGAAAAGAGAAGAGTTGGACCCAAGAGGTGGATAGGGAGGTAAAGGCAGTAGTGCGTACTGGGGTAAGGAATCAGCAGGGACTGCAGTTAGAGCCTAGGCTTTGCCTTCCTTCCTGAGCAGTAAAATTTAAAAAAAAAAAATAAAAAAAAATCCTTAGAACAACAAAAGTCTGGACGCATGGGCTTCCTTCCTGACAGGCCAACCTGGTGGGGCTTCATTCAGCCTGAGCAGCAGTCAAGGCTGATTTACTGGTAAGAGATCCCAGACAGACGTTTGGGCTTAACCCTTTCCTAACTGCAGCGATGCCTCATTGCCAGAGCTGCCCTCTTCTTCCAACTTCCCATCACAGTGTGAGTAGCTTCTTACAGTCACTTGTTCTTTATTTAAAGAGGGTCCTTGCTGCTGAAGGGCCTAATACCCTCTTCATGAGAAAGCTGGGTCTAGGAGAAGTTGAATGACTTGAAAGAGAGGTCTTCCCATCAAGTCTGTGACAGGGCTGGCATTGTGGCTTACGGCTGATTTAACTCTCAGGCTCTTAATGATATTATATTGACTTTGGAGCATTATATTCATCCTTTGGTCGTGGAAGTGCCTCCTGGAGTCTGTATTGGGGTGATCCTCTGAGCCTCAGCTCTGCCTCCATACTGTGCTGGCCCCACAGAAGGAACACTGCTGCTTATCTTAAGTGTTTATTGGTGTATTATGGATAAAACTGGCAGAGTACATGAGGCATGATTCAGTTTCCATCTTGCTAATATGATGCACTCATTAATTCATGTAATTATTCAATCAGTATTTACTAAGTACCTGCATTGTTCCAGGCGTTATGCTAAGCGCTGGGAATACAATGATGAGCAAGGCAGATTATATACAGTCTCTGCCTTACTGTAGCTTAAAGTTTAGCAAGCAATTGCCGGATGTTGTGAAAAGTACAATAGGGGAAGTATAAAATGCCATGGGATTAGAAGCTGGAGCACCTAATCTTGTCTGTGAATGTGGATAACTTTCTGGAGCGAGTGACCTTTAAGCTGATATCTGGACATCAAGAAGGAATTACTTTATTCAAAGGGACTAGGTGTGGCAGTTTGCCTTTATGGACAAAGTATAGCATCTGAGAGTGGAAGAAAGAACTCCAGAGCTGCCAAGGACTTCTTATGATAAAGGAAAAATAGAATTTCTGTCTGCCAGGACCTGAGGCATGACCTTGGGTCTCTACAGTACTTCATCCTATAGGCAGGTGTTCCTGAGAACATTCCTTTAATGCTTATATACTTCTGAAGCCGAATATCATATAGGGTCTTGTTTTTAAAGTAACTTTCTCTTGTTTTGTCTGTTTTGTTGAAGTATAGTTAACATGGAGTAGTAGAGGGAGGAGATAACTAACAGAGTAGTAGAAACATTGGTTTCAGACATACAGTATAATGATCCAGCAGTTCTGTACATTACTCAGTGCTCATCAAGATAAGTGTCCTTTTAATCCCCTTCACCTGTTCCACCCATTCCCCACTCTCCTCCCCTCTGGCAACCACTAGTTTATTCTCTGTATTTAAGAGTCTGTTTGGGGCGCCTGGGTGGCTCAGTTGGTTAAGCAACTGCCTTTGGCTCAGGTCATGATCCTGGAGTCCTGGGATTGAGTCCCACATTGGGCTCCCTGCT
>NW_019154093.1:14547229-14587209 GCF_002288905.1 Enhydra lutris kenyoni
AAAAAAAAAAAAAAAAAAAAAAAAAAAAAAAAAAAAAAAGGAGTCTGTTTTTTGCTCTCTTTTTTTCCTTTGTTTTGTTTCTTGAACTCCACATATGAGTGGACTGACTTAATATTATACCCTCTAGGTCCCTCCATGTTGCTGCACATGGCAAGATCTCATTCTTTTTTATGGCTGAGTTATATTCCATGGTATATATATATGTAGCCACATCTTCTTTGTCCATACATTTACGGATGGACACTTGGGCTGCTTCCATATCTTGGCTATTGTAAATAATGCTGCAATAAACATAGGGGTGCATATATCTGTTTGAACTAGTGTTTTCATTTTCTTTGGGTAAATACCCACTAGTGAAATTCCTGGATCCTACAGTAATTCTAGTTTTAATTTTTTGAGAATACTCCATACTGTTTTCCACAGTGGCTGCGCCAATTCGTATTCCTACCAGCCGTGCACTTTTCCTCCACATCGTCACCAACACTTGTTACTTTCTGTGGTTTTTGACTGTAGCCTTTTGGCAGATGTAAGGTAGTATCTCATTGTGGTTTTGATTTGCATTACCCTGATGATTAGTGTTGAGAATCTTATCATGTGTCCGTTGGCCATCTGTATGTCATCTTTGGAAAAAAGTCTGTTTGGGTGCTCTGCCCATTTTTAATTGGATTATTTGTGGTTTTGTATTGAGTTGTATAAATTCTTTACATATTTTGGATATTAACCCCTTATCAGATACATCACTTGCATGTGTCTTCTCCCATTCAGTAGGTTGCTATTTTTTCGTTTTCCTTCGCTATTAAAAAACAAAACAAAACAAAAGTAACTTTCTAAAGATAAGTCACTATAAAATACTTTGTAATGACATATATGATATCTTAAGACCCGTGAATACCCAGAACCATGCTTGATACAAAGTACTCAGGAAATATTTGTTGAATATGGAAGACCATTATCCTTGAGGATGTTTCAGGGGCTAGATCAAGGGTCCTGGTCTTTTTACTCAAGTTGATGCTCAGCTGTATACTCTCCTTGCACAGAGATCCGATAAGCCTGAAGGTCTAAAGTCCTCCCTGACCGTTAAACTAAGCCACACAGCACCCAGGATTCTTGGCAGGATTTCTTGGCAAAGCTTCCTATGGGAGGTGCTTTGTTCAGGCATGACTTTCATGAGGGAGGTTAGACAAGTAGTGCCAAGACTACTGAAGAAGGAAAAAAAGAAAGCAAGGCAAACCGTTGTTCCAGGCTGGCACACGTAGGCATACTAAAAACAGTTCCCTCCAGCCAGGGCCTCGGTACTCTGCCATCCCTGTTGTGGTTTTCCTTCCCCTGGCCTCTTATCGTGGTCATCACTCAACAGCCACAGCATTTCCTGTAGAGCTCGGTGCTCAGGGCTGTTTGCAGAGGAGTCAAAAAAGTAGAGGATACTTCCTCTTCTTGTGGGCCTATGGTTAAGGTGAGTGGTTAGGATGTATATATGAAAAAAGAAATGATGATATAAAATAACAGACAGCAGGGGCTCTGGGATCTCAGGGGGAGTCATTCCCAAAGGTGGGCTTCTTAAAATGTGATTTAAGGACCACCAGCTTCCCTACCACTAGTGGTGGTGGGGGGCGGGTTTTGGGGTGGGGTGAGGGATTATTACCTATAATGCAGATTCCCAGGGCCCACTCCAGACCTCCTAATCAGAATCACAGGGAATGTGACCTGGAAATCTGTATATTTAGCAAGCAGGCCATTCTTAGATTCCTTAAAGTGTGTGAGTCACTCACCAAGGGTAAGAGTCTCAGAGGGAAGATCTCACCAAGGAGTACAGCTTTGGAGGAAGGCGAGTCAGTATGGGCAAGCAGAGGGGAAGAGCTGGGCTTCCACCCAGAAGCCCGGAGTGGTAAGAGTGAAGATGCAGCCTCCGCTTAAGACAGTGTCTTTCTTCTCCAGTGTGTGGGATCTGTCCTACTGCCTCTAGCTGCCCCCTTGGCCCTTCCTTGCTCCTCCTCGGGTTGTTTCCATTTTCCTCCCTTATTGCTGACCGGCTGATGGTACGTGCTCAGACCGCCCCTTTCTTGGTGCAGTATAGTAGCTGTAAGGTGGCCCAGTGGAGGGGCTCGCGGTGCTTAGCCAGATGTGAGAGAGCCAGTGCGCGCTCTGGTACTTCTTGGGCTCCAGCCAGCTTGGCTGCTCGCTGCTGTTATACTGCCGAGTTGGGGCTAGAGAGGGGTTTTGCCAGCCTCCTCTCTCCTCTTCCCCAGCCCTTAAGCTTTCTTCTTATGCTAAAATGCTCATTTGTAAAGAAATAAGGGTTCCTGGTGGGTTGGAGGGTTAGAGGAATCTCTCAGAGGCTGAATTAGTCACCAGCACCTGCAGATTGGCTCTCTGCTGCAAGCTTTAACCCTTGTGGGTACAGCCGCGGGTGGATGGAAGGTTCAGCGAACCCCACGCTTCAGGTGGTTCAGGCACCTGCGCAGGAGCTGATGCTCTCATCTATTTTGCTCATGAACTCGGGAGTGGTGTCCCTTTCTGGACCTACTCTCCCCTTTTAAAACACTCATCACACTGTATTGTAATTATTTGCCTAATTGCCCCTCCTCCACGGGCCCAGGTCTGTCTTCTTATGTGACTCTACCCAGTGTTTCTTCTCCTGTAGCACCTGGCTCAGTAAATATTTGTTGTGAGAATACGTAAACGCATGGTCCCTGTTTCCTCGACCGAGTTATGCTGAGCGTTGCCAGCTGGCTCTACCCGCTTTGACATAGTCTGAAGGACCACGCGGAATCCACCGCTGGGCTGGGCAGCCCCTGGCACATGGACAAGTGGGAAGTGATGACTAGAAATAGAGGCTTTGGAAACAGCTCAGCGACAGGCCAAGAGCCCAGAGCCAGAAGCTCCAGCTTCTCATTTACGAGCTGTGTACCTTTGGGTCCGTCTGTCTCTCTGAGCCCCAGAGCCTCATATATAAAATGAAAGGCGGCAAACAATCCTCACCCTCCTTTACAGGGTTGTTGAATCAAGAAAGATAAGACAGATGTGTTTTGTCATCCAAAAGTTACCATATAAATGGCACACGAGCACACAGACCACAGATAACACGTACCCATACCCCATATAACGTGTTCTTCCCCTTCTGGGAGCATCTGTCTAAGGAGCAGTATGGTCTTGGGGGAGTAAAGCGGTTTATGAAATACCTGAGTGTTCAACCTAGAGGGAGCCCTCCTACCTGCAGTTCCATCCTTGCAGCCGGACTCCACGAGAGAGGCTGCGGTCCCCGCCACAGGCTGGGCTGAAACATTATTTTCCCAGGTGGTTTGGGACAAAAGTTTTGTACTCTTTGTGGATGCAGGTTGGCAGGCTGCTTTCTGTATGGATCCGTGACATCTGAGCCGAAATATTATTTTGCCTGATTCCCACTGAAACGAATTCACCCTCTGCCTTTCTTCTCAGCAAAGCTCAGAGCACCTTTCTTTTTCAATTCCCAGGGCCCGTGACTCTATTCCTACTTTGGGGAGGGAAATGTTTTGACTTAGAGGCAGAATGCCTTGGCCAAAGGATTGATAGGCAGAATCGAGGTGAAGAGGGCTTTCCGCCCTGGAGACCTTGCTTGGGCCGCAAGAACAGCCAGGCTCTACAGGCGAGTAGGACAAGGTGAAGAGGGCTATCAGATTTGGAAGGATTTGGAAGGACTTGCCCCGCAGGCGAGATCTTTAGAAGTCAGAGCTGAGCCAGGAGGATTGGAAAGAGCAAGCATTTGAAAAAGGCTTTTCTTGTGCGTGGTAAACTTCATTGTGTGATTATTTAATAGACCATTAACAAGCAGATTCATTAACAAGATCTTAATTAACAAGTTCCAGGGTTATTCCTCCAACTTCCCAGGGGAACTGTTCTCCTCCTATTTAGTCCCAGAGACTGCCTATCCTCCTTAAACTAACCATACCAGACGCATTTAAATTCAGTCTTTTTATTGCAAGAGAAATGACTGCGGGCAAAGACAGACACACAGCACTACTCCTAATAAGAAGAGCTAACACCTTTCGAGTGCTTTCCATGAGTTAGACACGGTTCCGAGTGCTTTACAAGTACTTGTGTGTTTAGTCCTCATAAAGTCCCTTTGAGATCGATATTGTTATCATGTCCATTTTACAGATGAGGAAACCGAGGCCCAGAGCATTTAAGCACATATCCACTGTCACAAAAGCAAGGGATAGCAGAGGTGAGATTCAAAAGCAGGAAGTTTGGCTGCCGAGCCAATGGAAAGGAGGAAAACCCCAGGAGAGGAAAGACTGTGGGTCAGATTCGTGAGGTAATAAGAATAATACTTGTATCTGTTCATGGTGCAACAGATACTTCTCGGTACCTCGTGTCTGTATGCCAGGGCGTGTCCACACTGGAAGAAATTGTAGAACTCCTTTGTAGTGAGGCAGCCCTTAGGCGAGGTCCCTTTTGGCCCACTCACAGGCCTCTCTCTCGCCCCACCTGCTCTGTGAGTTCCTTGAGGTAGGAATGGTGTCTTACTCATCTCTGCTCTCAGTCCCTAATGTGTTGCCTGGAACTTTCTAGTTATGATCGCAAACAAAACAAAACAAAACAAAAACAAGTCTGTCAGATATACCCCTCCATGGGAGAGGGGGCAGATGGTTTTAGCATCTGCTAACTCCTCATGCTGTCTGTGGGCCAGAGCCTGCCGGCGGGGAACTCTGCACTTCACAGACAGAGCCATTCAAAGAGAGCTAACTCTGAGACAGGCCAGACGTGTGTGGTCTTTCTGTGCCTCAGTTTCCTCAGGGTAGAGTAGGACTCGCACTAATACCAGTCTCCTAGGGTTGTTAGGAGGTAAGTGAGTTCATATAAGATGCAAATAAAGTCCCAAGAATAGTTCCTGGCACAAAGTAGACCCTTAATACATGTTGGGTTTCATAGTCGCTATCACAAGGACTCTGTCACAGTTTTGAAGTCTCTTGGACCAGGCCTTTCCCTCAACTGCCTCTATTCTTGTTTTGGGTTTTTTTTTCTTCTTTTTTTCAAATTTTTATTTAAATTCTAGTTCTCCCCAGCTTCTATTCTTGATTACATTATAGAGGCAGTGACTGATGAGCCCTGATCTCTTACGAGTTTGTGCAGTTTGTGACAGTTCTTTCTATAGCTGTAAAAAATTCCCGACTGACATTAAGAAGCTGGTCCCTTTAATGTTGTCTTGCCTTCTTGGCTCCAGTTACATGGAGACTAGAACGAGGAGACTACAGCTTATCTGATGATCCCTCCTTTTAACTACCTTAACTGGCATAGGGTGGAAATAACCAGAATTCCACGCTAAACTCCTACCAGGGAAAGGACAGGGAGTCATCAGGACTTTATTTGGGAATAAAGGGTTTGGTGAGTCTTGTTCTTGGCCTCTTCCTTGGCAGCCTTTCAGAGAGCAAGCTTGTGGACTCTGCCAGCTGTGTTGGAGAGAAGATAAGGAAGCGGCAGAATGCCTGAAATCATTGGGAAATGTGACCTAGGAAAGAACTGTTGTAGGTGGCTTTATTTTGCTTGTTCTCTGATTACTTACGTGGAGCTTACGTGAAGCTGTGTTCTCCCCTTTAGCCTAAGAAAAGAATTACTTCTTCTCTATCCAGATTCTAGTCCCATTTGTACATTCTGTAAATACCGGTCTCCTCAGTCTCAACCTGAAGACCTACAAGAGCGCCCTTTCTCACGCTGGCTACTTTTGCTCCCACTCCAGGATCCACCCGCTGCCCCATCATCTTTCATTAACGATAGATGCTTATAAACCCCCAAACTGGCCTCCCTCCTCCCAACTTACTATCCTTGTGTTCTTTTTGAGTAGCTTGCTTGGCCATAATATCACTTTCTTCAGCAGCATTCTAACTTCTAAGAAGCTTAATAGGCAAGGAGATTGTGGGGTCTTTGACTTTCTCTGAGCCTCAGCCTTAAGTGGTTTATTCTATTAAGCTGATTCTTGGTGGTGGATAGAGCTTTGCTGGATAAGAAGTTGGGGATGAAGAGGGGGTTGCAGTTTGAGGAATAGGATCCTTTCACTCACTCTTTACTGTTCCCCACCCTCAAACCCATTCCTGCACTAGGATCCTGTTTTTAGAGCTCAGGAATGAAGGGGGTGGTGATGGATCCAAAGTAAAGAACTTTTCTTTGAGGACTTAAGAAGTTGGCTTTTTTTTTTTTTTTTTTTTTTTTTAAGCTGTGCTTTGCCTCCTTACCTCTACCCTTCCTGCCCATTTGTTCCTCTTCTTCAGTCAGCCACTTTGGGATTTTCCCTTTGTTTCCTTCCCTCCTTTTGCTTCCTCTCCAATTCTGGCTACCAAAAAAAAAAAAAAAAAAAAAAAAAAGCAATGAATAAAAATTACGAACTGTTGATTTAAAGAGAGGAAATCCAGGTGTGGAATGTATAAGAAAAAATAACAGATTCAATTCTAACAGAGGAAATAATGCAGAATTCTTCTCAGTGTTCTTTTTCTTTAGAGTTAGACCAAGATGAATTATTCCTTCTGATATTTTGGCCCAGATTAAAGATCTTCAGGTTTCCCTATTAACATTCCCTCTCGGTTCAGAAGGGCCAGCAGGTTGGGAGAGCAGGGCAGGGGAACTATTTTTTTTGTTGAATCATGGGGAGCTGCAGGAAAACTATAATGGAAATTTGTGAGCAGGAAAAATCAAGGTGGCCGGAGAAGTGGGGAAGAAACCAAGAATGTAAGTGTAGAAAAAGGTGCAGCGAGACAGGTGAAGGGAGGGTAAAGAGGTACAGACTTCTAGTTAGAAAATAAATAAGTCAGAGAGGTGAAAAGTGAAACATAGGGAATATAGTCAATAATATTGTAAGAAGGTTAGATGGTGACAGGTGATGACTGCACTTATCATGGTGAACCTTGTGTCATGGAGAGAATTGTTGAATCACTATGCTATGCACTGAAACTAATATAATATTGTATGTTAACTAGATACTTGAATAATAAATTTTTTTAAAAAAAGGTACAAGACAGTCTTCTCAGAGAGGGCAGGAAGAAAATCAAAAGTAACCAGAAAGCTAAAAAGAGGGAAAGAATACTTGAAGATGGAGGTGGGAAGATGATAGAACATTTGAAACATCTCAGGGAATTACGAACAATTTGTTTCATAGTGTACCCATGTGGATGAAGGTGCTGGGACACAGGGCCTTGTACATAGTTATTGGGATTGTAAAATGCCATAATCTCTTTGGAGGGCAATTTGGCAATATCTATGAAACTTTTTAAAAAAAATATTTTATTTATTTATTTGACAGGGATCACAAGTAGGCAGAGAGGCAGGCAGAGAGAGAGGGAGAAGCAGACTCCCTGCTGAGCAGAGAGCCTGATGTGGGGCTCGATCCCAGGACCCTGAGATCATGACCTGAGCCAAAGGCAGAGGCTTTAACCCACTGAGCCACCCAGGCGCCCCTATGAAACTTATAAATGCAAATATCTTTTGATGCAGTTCAACTGTAGGAATTTATCCTACATATATTTGGTCAAGTACATAAGGATATATGTACTTTATAATATTGTTTGTAATTTGAAAAAAACAGAAGCAACCTAAATGTACATTGATAGGGGGAAAGAAAAGTACATTGATAGGGAATTGGTAAATTATGACACATCTATGTAACAGAAGACTAGGTAGTGGTTTTAAAAAGTAAGTTAGGACCATAGGTTCTTATATGTAAAACTAGGTACAGAGAAGTATATGACCTCTTTGTATAGAAAAGAAGATACATACATATATGTCTTTATACACACATATAACTTTTGGAAGGGGACAAAGGGGGTTGTTAACAGTAGTTTTATTTGGGGAGTATAACTAGGAAGGAAAGTCGAAGTAATAGTTTTTATTGTATGCTCTTCTGCAGTATTTGAATAGGTGATATGTGTATGTACTGTTTTTATAATAAAAAAATCTAGTTTATGATTTAATACATAGTTTGGAGGTGCTAGAATTGAAAAAGGACATTAGGTAAAAAGTAAAGAAATCTGAATAAAATATGAACTTGAGTTAGTAATAGTGTGTCAACATTGGCTCATTAGTTATAACAAATGTACCATACTAAAAATAAGATGTTAATAATAGGGGAAACTGTGCGTGAGGATATGGGAACTGTCTGTACTATCTTTGCAATTTTTCTGTAAATCTAAAAACTTCTAAAAAGTTTATTTTAGAAAGACAATTTGGGTGCGCCTGGATGGCTCGGTTGGCTAACTGTCCAACTTGATCTGAGCTCAGGTCTTGATCTGAGGGCTGTGAGTTCAAGCCCTGTGTTGGACTCCACTTTAAAAAAAAGACAATTAGGGGCACCTGGGTGGCTCAGTGGGTTAAAGCCTCTGCCTTCGGCTCAGGTCATGATCCCAAGGTCCTGGGATCGAGCTCCGCATTGGGCTCTCTTTTCAGCGGGGAGCCTGCTTCCCCCTCTCTGCCTGCCTCTCTGCCTACTTGTGATCTCTCTCTGTCAAATAAATTAATAAAATCTTAAAAAAAAAAAGACAATTAAAAAAAAAAGATAATTCGGAAGACTATATTATGTGAAAGGCCCATGACTAGCATTTAAGGATTGAATCTTAGAGAGATGATTTGATAAAGCTGGATGATTTCTCTAGTTGTAGAACTCATTACTGATTGGTTCCATGTCTTGCAAATGCTGAGTGGAATGGGATGGATAGTCACAATTTCTGTGAATGTGTTTGATTTTGTTGTTGGTGTTATTTACAAAATTAATTTTCTTTTCTGAATTAGTTTAAAAAAAGGTTAAATTAACTGATGGTTATTTCCGCTTCACCATCTGAAAAGTACAGGCTGGTGCAGGAGCTACCTAGTGAAGGGAGTTTATTTATTTATTTTTTTAAAGATTTTTAATTTATTGATTTGACAGACAGAGATCACAAGTAGGCAGAGAGGCAGACAGAGAGAGGAGGAAGCAGGCTCCCCGCTGAGCAGAGAGCCCGATGCGGGGAGTGGGGGGGGTGTCGATCCCAGGACCCTGGGATCATGATCCCCAGCAGAAGGCAGAGGCTTAACCCACTGAGCCACCCAGGCGCCCCTAGTGAAGGGAGTTTAAAAATGAAAAGAGACTTAAAGGTGGTCAAATGCTTGCTACTTTCTTTGAGTGAGTGAGATGGGGTAAATAGAGAGCAGATGGGAGGATTAAGTTGTATTCTACGTAAGCAGTTCTGTTTGTGGTCATTTATATGAGATTTAGCACAATAGCTAACTAGGAACAGACCAGAAGACTCTATCCCTAAGCCATCCTCCAAGTGGCCTCTCTTCCCTTCTCATGTACTGGTCAGGGCTACTGACAGCCATTGTCTGAGTTCTTTGCAGGAGTAGGGTCTAAAGATCACAGACCTGCCATTGGCTTAATATGGTATGTGCTTTTCTATCTTTCTGCCTCTTACATTAAGAAATGGTTAAGACCAAAGATAAGAATTTCCCCTTTGAGCTAACTCACATGCCAGCTAGAGGAAAGCAGACTTGATTTTTAACCTTTCCATGTAGTGAAGGGAGATCTCTAGGCCGTACTCCGGGTTGGCCCTGGCACCCAGTTCAGAGGAGGGAATCCTTTATGGTACTGGATACAACTAACCCCTGACTTCATCCTTCTTGGAACTCCCACTCCCTTGGCTTCTGGGACATTATATTTCCTTTGTTCTTCTCCTACTCCTTTCCCCTTGTTTCTGTTCTCCTAATACCTGTATTTCCCCGTATCACAGCACTTACAACTTATTTATTGTGATAGAGTGTGAGGGGAATTAAGTGCTCTGTTAGCCTGTAGAGGAATGTCAAAACAACAGTCAACTTAAAGTTGGTTTGCTTTTTAATGTCATCGTGCACTGGTGATTTTAAACAATGTCAGTTATAAAATATTTATAAAATATTTCTCTCCAAAAATATCTTTTGTTGGTCTAAGTTCTGAAAAATTGCTGGGGTCACTGTTGAGTTTTACCAATATATATGTATCTTTATATTACCACATTTTAAATTTTATTCTTTACTAAATACTGTATTCTGTAAGGAAGAATTGGGAGAATTTTTGTTATCCTGTGGACCCATGACACCTGTTGGCTCGGTTGGCTTTTCGAGCAAGTGCCTAACACTTCTGAAGCAGCTGAGCTCACTTCTGTCCTCAGCTCCTGTGATATGGCTCAACTCCTGCTTGCAAATGGGAAATTCAAAATAAATAATGAGAGCACGTTAATTGTAAAGATAAAGAAACAAAAATTGAGTTATTTCAGTCTGCCATTCTTTCTGACCTCTTGGAGTTCTTATGTTTTAAACTTTGAAACAGTGGAACAAACTATGAAATGGGGTGTGACATTTCCGTTTGGTAGGGGCAAATTTTAGTTCATCTGGTTAATAGTTTATTAAATTAGAATATCTTTAAAAACAAAACATTAGGGGCGCCTGGGTGGCTCAGTGGGTTAAGGCCTCTGCCTTCGGCTCAGTTCGTGGTCTCAGGGTCCTGGGATCGAGCCCTGCATCGGGCTCTCCACTCGGTGGGGAGCCTGCTGCCCGCCCCACCCCCCGATTCTCTCTGCCTGGCTTTCTGCTTACTTGTGATCTCTGTCTGCCAAATAAATAAAATAAATTCTTAAGAAAAAAAAACATTATCTTTCAGTTGTTAATCACTTACATTAAAACTGAAACATCAATCAAAATAATTGTTATGATTGATCATGGCATGATTATTTGTCATAAAAAATGGCCCGCTGTGTCCACTATGCCTGGTATGCCCCCGTAGGTGATGTTCGAACAGGAAATATGAGCGGTGAGCAAGTGGCAACCACAGAAGCGTTTGGGTCCTGGTACATTTGAGGGACAGAGAGCCTGAGGGCTGGGATGGGGTGAACTTGGGGGAATCCAGCAGTAGATGAAAGAAAGAGCAGCCAGATCTCCATGAATCTTTTAGATCATAGAGAGTTTGGATTTTATTCTTTATGCAACAGGAAGCCACAGAGTATTTTGAATGGAGAAATACCATGTTGTGATTTATCATTTAAAAGAGGACTATGGCTGTTGTGTGACTAATGGGTTCAAATAGGGTGTTAGTAAAAAAAGATCATTGTAAAAAGGCCATTGCAGTAGTCACAGATGAGAGAGCAGGGAAGGAATAGTGCCTTACACTTACTGAAATAGCAAAAATTCCCATAGTAGGTACTCAGTAAATACTAAATAAATAAATCGGCAGAACACTAAATGCTTAAGAAAACAAAACAAAAACAAAAACTGTAGCAGAGCAGTGCTGAACAACACGGTGGTAAGCCAAGACCACTGACTTTGGAGTTCAACACATTGAGCTTTAGTTCAACAGCTTGGGCTCTTATTAGATGTGCTGCTCTGAGGTAGGTAGTTTAAACTTTTGAGCCTCAGTTTCCTTGTCTGTAAAGTGGGAACAAGCTGACTCACCTTTTTGTTTTATTAAAAACTGTATATTTTTTAAAAGATTTTATTTATTTGTCAGAGAGAGAGAGAGCATGCACAAGCAGGCAGAGAGGCAGGCAGAGGCAGAGAGAGAAGCAGGCTCCCTGCAGAGCAAGGAGCCCAATGCCGGACTCGATTCTAGGACCCTGGGATCACGGCCCGAGCCGAAGGCAGTGGCTTAACCAACTGAGCCACCCAGGTGTCCCTAAAATACTGTATTTATAGCATGGTGTCTGATATACACTAGCCACTCAATCAGTGGTGACCATTATAGTTAGTAGGACATGAGCTAGTGGTCAGTGAAGTTTTGATGTGTGTACAGGCACGGGGAAGAGGGCATCTGGTGTTCCTCAGGATTTCAGGAACACTCTGGACCTTTTAACAATTGAGAGTCCATCTCCTGAGTCTAAACTTTTACTGGCCTTTGAATAACTGTGTTTGAGGGCCTTAGGAGGAAAAAACAGAAGAGACCTTTAGAAAGAGACAGTTAAAGGTTAGCATATTCTCTGTCAGCTCAGCTCTTTTCCTGATTTTGGGAAGAGTCAAATCTCCTGTCTCTTCATTTCCAAGTTGAACTGTGAAGTCCTAAGGTAGGTGCTTCCTTCACACGCAAAATAGCTACTCTCTGAAGCAAGTTTCCAGTTTTCTCTGCCAAAGCAGCCTGGGGCACCAGACGCTGTAGGCTTGTACCTAGTTAAAGACCTTGATTAGGGATGCAGTCCTAGCTTTTGTCTCTGTGTATCATTTGACCCTACCTAAAGCGGCCCCAGAGGCCTGGTGATCATTCCGAATCCATGATGACCATTCCAGATCCATGGTGACCATTCCAGATCCATGGTGATCATTCCAGATCCGTGAGGACAAGGTGGAGTTGGAGACTGCTTCTATCCCTCGTGGGGAGATAGCTACTTCTCTGGGGGTGATATAGTTTTCTTTTTCTTAAGATTTTCTTGCCAAGATATGTGTGTGTGTGAGTGAAAGAGAGAATAAATAGAAAGGAAAAAAAGGCCCAACAGTGCACAGAAACTGTTAGCACAAAGGCTGGGGGAGGGACTTGCAGGGGAGGACAAGGAAGTGATTTTGCCCAGTTTAAATCCCACTTGAACCGTGTGGTTTCTGCGTCCTGAACCTTTTGAGGTTCAAGTTGAGTGCACTCTTGACAAAACGTGATTTTCTGGTTCACATCAAAAAGGCTTTAAAAGACTTCGAAGTCTTTTCCTTGGGACATCAAACAGTCCTCAACAAAGCAGGGTGTTGATGAGGTGAGTGCAAATGAACAGATTAAATTCTCCTGTGAGAATTAGATGCTCCTTAAGAAGCAGGCAAAGTTGGAAACACGGGAGACGAGACGAGGCTGTGCCCAAACATACTCACACGCAGGGACCCCAGAGTGCCCTCATGCCCGTTTCCCCGCACTACCTCCCTGGGCCCAGGGGCTGACCTTATTTGTTACCAGGTTCACCCAGGAGTACCCAGGGAATTAGAAACTGAAACAAACTCTTCTGTATTCTCTCTCTTGCCTAAGGCAGCACTTATGTTCCCCAATAAAAGGTGTAAATTAACTTAGAAAAGATAGGTCATTCCTTTGAAAAATTGCCAGTTGTCTTGGTGGCTTAGAGCAGAATTTTGCTTATTGAACCAGCCTCAATCTTTCGAGAACTAAGGACTTCCATGTCTGCTGCCTTATGGTAAATGGACTAGCCAACTTGAGGACTGGTGTGCCAAACTAACCAGCGCAGTCGAATTTCGTTACCAGCAAAGCCCCGAAGCTAGAGTCAACTGCATAGACACAACGGCATCGAGCATGGTTTCTGAGCTGAGCAGCTAAAATATTAATGATTAGCTTTGAGGAGGAGCAACTCTGACCGAGACCACTCTCTTGAAGATACCATAATTAGCAATTAAAATATATTTGAAAAAAACTGTTCCAAACCAACAGCTTCTAAATAAATAATTGTCACTGCTGATTGAACTTGTTTTATTTTCCTGTGTTTTTTCTTATCTTTTCTTCTCCCTGCATAACTTACAACCCGGTAAATGCTCAGGAGCTGTTAATATGATTCTGTCAATACGTTTACCATGGTGACTTGGGCTGTATTTGGCGAGCATTTGAAGAAATCAGTCACTGGTTGGAGGGAGGAAAGACAAGCTGTCGATATCCGGGGAAAAATGCTAATAACCCTAGTGACAAATCGTCCTCTGGATTCTCCAAGGGTTAAGAAAAAGCACCTCTTTGACATGGGAGCTCCGGGCTAAGTGGTGGTGACTCGTTAGAAGGCACAGACATTCGCTGTCACAGAACTGCAATGTCCTTTTCATTGTCATACGTTGCACCTTTCAAGCCACAGATGAGTTTTGGATACAAACGGGCCTGGAATTGGATCCCGAGTCCCCTGCTTTTTAACTGTGTGACCTTCAGCAATTACCAAACCTTCATTTTCTCATCTGTGAGTTAGAGGGTGTGATACGTAGTCTCAAAAGTGGTTGGGAAAGACCTTGCACAAAGATATTATTTGCTGCTTCTCCAACTCTTCTGGGAAAGTACACAAATGATAAAAGAACAGGAACTTCCGGCCCCCCAGCATTGTAATGGTGTATAGAAAATGTAACATATTTGGGAGTCTTGTAGTACCTAAGTTTTTGTGGATTTTACATTCTGGGTTTAATGTATCAAGACAATGTTTAAATATGCTGATCATTAAGTAAAACTGGTGCTCTGATATAATTCATTAATTGAACACGTATCTGTTGAATGCCTATTATGTGCCAAGCAATTCAAGATGCCAGGGATACCACAGTGAATAAGATAGGTTGGGTTCGTGCTCCCAGTGACTTACAGTTGCCTCAACCAGGAAACCTGGTACTGGATATTTCTCAGGTTCCCTGTGACCCATTTGAGGGCACACCAAACCCCATACCAGAGAATCCTGGGGAGGACCTCCCACTGGCTAACTGCCATGATTTTAAGTGGGGAAAGAGAGAACCATTAATATTTTGGCATCTGTCCTTCCAGGTTCCTTTATATGAGTTGACAGATAAGTAAGCTGACATATATTTTTATGCAAAGAGGATCGTACTAACATGCTTGTTTTTTCACTTTTTCATTTATTATAGATAATGCTCCATGTCAATAAATGTAGATCTATAGCAGCAACCTTAAATAGCTCCTTAGTATTCCATTGCAGAGAGGTACCGTATTTTATGTAACCAGTTTTCTGGCTATCTAATTAGGTTGTTTCCAGCTTTTCAGTGTGATAAACAACACTGCAGAGAACATCTTTGTAAATTCACCTTTGGCAAGTATCTGATTATTTTCTTAGGATAAAAGGAGAATTATTGAATTAAAAAATGTACATATTTGGGGCACCCAGGTGGTTCAGTTGGTTAAGCATCTAACTCTTGATTTCAGCTCAGGTCATGATCTCAGGGTCTCCTGAGAGACCCTGAGCTCCACACTGTTGGGTTGCACACTGGATGTAAGGTCTGCTTACAATTCTCTCTCTCCCTCTTCCTCTGCCCCTACCCCCCATGCACATGTAAAAAATATATATATATTTACATTTTTATGCTTACTGTCACATTACCTATTTCTTTATACTCTTATCAATATATTATAAAACATTTTCATTTTGTCAAATAGGCAAAAAATGGTATTTTGTTTACTTCACCTGCATTCTTTAATTACTAATGAAGTTAAACATTTCAAAAATATTTATTGACATTAGTCTGTCTTTTTTGTATTGCCCGTTTATATCCTTTCTCCATCTTTCTCTTACTGATTTCAAGAGCTTTTTTATGAGAAGACTGGTCATCCTTTTTTATCTATCATATATGTTGTACATTTTTTCCCTAGTTATCATTTGTCTTGATATATTAAGATGGTAGGGTTTTGTTGTTTACTTTGCATACAGAAATTCTTCATTCTTAAATGAGCTCTTTTATGGTTCCTATCGTTTTTAGTTTCTGACTTGGGCTTGTCCTTAGAAAGGTGTAAGGCCACTTCTGATCAATCCCTAAAGCATATGCAAATATGCAGTAGTTATCTCAGAGGTAATGGTCCCCAACTTGTAAAAGTCTAAATCTTGAGCTCCTGTGGATTTACACTAAAAGGGAAGTTAAGAGGCATCCAGATCAGGGAGGTAGTCCATAGATAGGATAACCAAAGAAACTGACAACCTAATGGAAAGTATAGACAGACAGTCATTAAAATAAAATGTGATTAGTGATATAACAGGAGAAGGCAACAAAGGGGAAACCAAACTGGGTCCAGAGTCTGAGGATATGCATCCTGGAAGAACAGGTGTTCAGGTAGAGATTTTCAGCCCGAGTAGAAGTTAGCTAGGTAAAAAGTGGGGAAATACATTTCATGCAGCAAAATGGCAAACACAAACACCTACAGTCTAAACCTGTCAGTTATGGTATGGGGGCCATTTAAATTTAATTAGACTTGAGTAAGATTACAATATTTTTTATGAGTCCCACTAACTACAATTCAGTGGCTGACATGTGACTAGTAGCTATTACAGTAAAGAGCTCAGGGACAGAACTTTTTCTCTTATTTTAGAAAGTCCTGTTGGACAGCACTATGGAGGAGGAGCTTTATGTATTCAGGGAACTGAGAAGACTTCATTCCAGCAGGTACACAGTGTTGAGTGGAGGGGGGTGGCAAGAGATGAAGAGGACACAGCAAAGAAGGGAGGGGCTTGGTTGAAGCTGACGGTGGCATTGGGGCTGATGTTCGAAGCCTGTTCCAGAGGAAGTAGAAGGGAAACAGGGGAATAAATTTAAATTTTACTACACATCAACCTTTCTGGTAGATTTTATCTCCGTTTTACAGACAATGCAGTGGAGACTGGGAGAACTACTTAAGACACTTGACTAATGCACACCTAGTTAGTGGCAGAGCTGCGATTCAAAGCCAGACCTGTCTGGTGCTGAAAACTTGTATTCTTTCTGTCAGTTCAATTGACTAAAGAAAGTTCTATGGATTCATCTATTGGATCAAGGTGGAAGAGATTCTGACTTAGAACAGATTGCTTCTTAACTTGGTACTCTGTTCTGGGAGTATTACTGATGGGTGATTTTGGGACCCAGTTTGGAAGTACGGGAGAAAGAGAGAGAGAGAGAAAGGGAGGAGAGAGGAGAGAGCTTAGAGGCAGAGCTTTCTTTGGACCTTTAGACCTCTTGATCCCTGAGTCCCCCAAGAGAAACTCCTTCTGCTGCCCTAGAGACATTGACATTAGGCAAATTTAAGGGAGAGCTCTGTCCAGGGGCTGACTCTTAGAACCAAGACTACATTACCAAAAAGAGCAATTGGCTTGAAGAATCCTGTCCGAAATCGGTCAGAGGAACTCACGAGTATTGGAATATATGACTTGATTCATCCCTGACCTAGAATCCATTCTGGTGGCCACTTTCAAGATAGTATCTTCAGAAAGGAAGGGTGCTGATCTCCCGCTAAAGAGGGAGGTCCTTGCCTTAGTACAAGCCCATCTAGTCCAGCAGTTGAGGAGTGTGTGGGGCCACGTCTGACCCAGCCCTAAGCAGTCATAGGGACTGAAGTTTTTCTTTTTTATTTATTTGACAGAGATCAGAAGTAGGCAGAGAGGCAGGCAGAGGAGGGGGGCGGGGGGCAGGCTCCCTGCTGAGCAGAGAGCCCAGATGTGGGGCTCGATCCCAGGACCCTGGGATCATGACCTGAGCCGAAGGCAGAGGCTTTAACCCACTGAGCCACCCAGGCGCCCCTGAAGTTTTTCTTTTTTAATTAAAAAAAAAATGGGGGGGGGGTCGAGGGGAACTGAAGCTTTTAATTTGCTGTCATAGCACCAAGCATTTTCTGAGCCTATGAAAGTCATGCCTGGCAGGATATTAAAGAGTGTATTACCAACAGAATGTGAACTCTACATAAGTCTGTTTCCTAGGTCTCATGTTTTCTAGAGTGAGTATGTTACCTTCACATTCTCTGAGCTGGTATGAGTAACTGGGAAGAAAATATGTATGATCATATAGATCAGGAATAATGAAGGATGCAAATCTGAGAAACAAGTGCAAAAGAGATAGTTAAGGTGATGGATAAAATGGTTAGCTTTGGAGATAAGCAGCAAATCTAGGAAGGGCGATAGAAGAGAAGATTCTAAATGGGGGAGGAAGATGCTATGGCCTCCACCTTTAAAGTAGGAAGCAAGATACTTTGTGGAGAACTGTGGAGGAAAGGATGGAGTAGCGATTGGAAAGTTAGTACGTGAAGAAGGTTCCTGATCCCTGTTGTGCGGTGCAGAGAACACTCAAGACATGATAGTAGGAGAATTGAGTAGCATATCATCATTTTCATTCACTCATTCCACAAATGTATTGAGTACCTGTTACATGCTATAAGCCATTCAGTCATTAGAATCCAGAACCCCGAGATCATGACCTGAGCCTAAGGCAGACCCTTAACTGACTGAGCCACCCAGGCACCCCAAGCCTCTGTATCTTATTGATCTCCTTATATCTGAACTCAGACCCTTTTAATCCATCTTTGTCATAACTACCAAAGTTCTATTTCTAAGACAAACCTTGCTCTAGTAATTCCCATGCCTGGAACCCCTCAGTTCCATTGCCTCCTGGACAACATAGCAGGTAAGGCCCTCCATCATCTGCCCTAAAAGCCTCAGCCTGTGCTGGATCCTCTCAACCCCCTCCTTCCTCTTCATTTACTGTAACCTCCATCTCTACCAAACTGCTTACAGTTCCTTGAACACATAAAACTCTTTTTTATACCTCCCTTTGCCAGAGTTATGCTTTTCCCCCGCTTTGTCTTTAATTGGAAGAATACCTACTCATCGTTTTGTTTTGTTTTGTTTTGTTTTTGTTTTTGTTTTTTAAAGATTTTATTTATTTATTTGACAGAGAGAGATCACAAGTAGACAGAGAGGCAGGCAGAGAGAGGGAGGGAAGCAGGCTCCCTGCCAAGCAGAGAGCCCGATGCGGGACTCGATCCCAGGACCCTGAGATCATGACCTGAGCCGAAGGCAGCGGCCTAACCCACTGAGCCACCCAGGTGCCCCCTTACTCATCGTTTTTAAATTCAGTTCAAAGGTCACTGCTTCTTTAAGACCTTTCCAACTCTCCTTTTCATCCCTCATTAACCTCACCATCTTTTGTCCTCCTACTAAATACACTAGTATTACTGCTAGCAGGGCACCTGTTTATTCTACTGCAAATACCAGTTAATATACTTCCCTCTCCCACTAGACTATACAGATGCCCTCCAAAGGCATGGGGAGCCCCTTGAATGGAGGCCTATTTCTTACCCCTCTCTTTCATCTTGGGCCTACCACATTGCCTGGCACAGAGTAGGAGGTGGTAAACGGTAGTTATTGTCATTAGTGTTTTTAGTGTTATTGTCCCCCTGTTTCCTTGTTAGGTTGGGAACTCCTTGAGGGCCTGACACTTGGTTGGCATGCAGTGACATTTGTTGAATGAATGAATAACTTACAAAAACTTCTAGAAACAGCGATTGGCTTAAAGTGATATTTGGAGTAGGAATATAGAAGCCACGTGTATTATATTTGCAGAGGAAAAAAGCTGATTTACATCCATTTCGTGGGGATGAAATCTGAACCTCAAATAAATGCAAAGCAAAATTTTATAAGAACAAATGTAAAATTTTATGCTTGGGTTAAAAATTTAAGCTGCAAAAGTAAAACTGGGAAAAGCCTGACTCATCCGTGCCTGTGGGAAAGGAGCTGAACTCTGTTATATGATATTGTCCCTCCTCTAGAAAGATTACATTTTTGCAGCAGATGATAATTTGTATGTGAGTGTGACTGGAAAGATGAAAATCTAAGAACACGGTCCTATCCTTTGGTCAGCACCGATGTCTGCTGTCTGAAGAGCTTGTCAGTGTTAAAACAGTGACATCTTGTAAATGGCCCAGCTAAGACTTTCTTTGCTCAAAAAGAATGCCTCTTCCCTGGAGTAACCGTTCTTAAGCAGCTATCTTCATCCCCACATAGTAGATGAGGTTCACGTGCATGGTCATCTGTCACAGACAAATCCGCGTTGATGTATAATTTCTGGCCCATGAGCTCTGCCTCCTCCTCTTTGTCTCCGCCTCAAGAAAGCATATCATAATGGAAGTGTACAATCATGACATTATTTATTAGAGTGATAACCTTGATCTGCTCCAAGTTCTGTTTTCTCAAAACTCAATAATTTCTCCAAACTTCAATACTTTCATTATTTGTGGTAAGAAATTACTATATTCCTCACAATTGACATCTTGGTTGAGAACCAAGATATGAACAGCAGTCTATTTTATTTGTAGAGAGATGAGAAACTTTGGAGTCAGACCAATTGTGATTCATTTACAGTGCAGTCCCTGCCACGTGATCCTAAGTTGCTTAATATCTCTGACTTTCATCTGCAAAATGGGCTACTTTATATGTTGCTGTCAGGACTATAAATAATTATGTAAAACACCCAGCATAGTGCCTACCTCCTAAATATCTTTCAAATCTGTATACCTCTCTCTCCCCATTCCCTACCCCACACCGGCTGTATGCATGGTACCATGTAACAGATACCTGCAGCAGCAGCCTTCTTTCTAGTCTTTTGCCCCCACTTTTATTTGCCCTGTTTCCTTAAAAGCAAGTATTCTCAAAGGGTCCACCCACAACAGGTATGTCCCGGGTACGGGGATGGAGATGTAGCTGCCATTTACGGAGTGCCTGTCACATGACAGGGGCTGGTCTCTAGCATTTTGTGCATGATCTGTTTAATCCTCACAGTAAGCCTGAGAAGCAAGTATCATCATTCACCTCTTAAAAACGAGAGGTTGGAGAGATCGAGTGACTTGCCCACCACCACTCAGCTAGGAAGCGAGGAGCTCTGTGTGTATCCAGGTTAATCTGGTTCCAAAGTTAATGCTCTGTTCCTCTTCCATGCTTCAGAGCCTGGTGCTGTTGAACACCCTAATCCTATTACTAGCTCTGTGCGTGCTGATTCTGAGCTTACCATCCGGTCTGCTAACAATTGGGCTTTGCACGTCCCTTGGCTACAGGCCGATGATGGTGGATACAAATACCTCTTTGTATATAATAAACTGACACTCTAGTTTTATACTTCAGTTTTTCATGACTTAGTGGACATGTGTAAACCTCCCTGGTGTCTCTCACCTGACAGGATTGAGTTTCTGGACCAGCGAGGCTGAGGGCCAGATTCTGGACTTGGATAAATTTGCCAAGGCAATACCCCTGGTGTGAGTCTTCTGGCAACTAGCCCACTGCTCCAAGCCACAACTTTCTGATACCTGTCATTAACCTTGATGACATTGATGAAACATCTTTTATTTGGTTTACCAAAACCCGACTGCTTGTCTAGGCTTCTGGACGGTAACAGAGATGAAGACTATCTACACTTGGTTTCCCAAGACTTAGGCTAGCCTTGTGTATGGCTCCTCACTTCTTAATGTTTTCTCAAGCATTCCATTGACAGACATGTTTGGGGTTTTTTTTTGACAAACATGTTTTGAGCCTTGTAACAAGGGAATACAAGAAATTTAGTATTTAAGATACTTTATTGTGTAATTGGAAGCGTTAGACATGAAAAAAAGAAATGACCAACAATTGAAAATACCAGATCACAGTACTTTCATATAGTCAGCTTTCTATGAATCAAATCGGTTCGAAGTGAATGTTTGATATCATATGTGGCTGGAGCTTATATGGGAGCTCAATAAATATTTATTGAATGAGGGGCATCTGGGTGGCTCAGTGGGTTAAAGCCTCTACCTTTGGCTTGGGTCATGATCCCGGGGTCCTGGGATCAAGCCCCACATTGGGGCTAAATCTTTTTTTTTTTTAAGACTTTATTTATTTATTGGACAGACAGAGATCACAGGTAGGCAGAGAGGCAGGCAGAGAGAGAGGAAGGGAAGCAGGCTCCCTGCTGAGCAGAGAGCCTGACGTGGGGCTCGATCCCAGGACTCTGGGATCATGACTTGAGCTGAAGGCAGAGGCTTAACCCACTGAGCCACCCAGGTGCCCCAAATTTTAAAAATCTAAAAAAATATTTATTGAATGTTTATTGAATGTTGACCTCCCAAATGCCACTCTCCCATAGATAACTTCCAATCCATATCTCTAGCTCTGACCTCTCTAAGAAGCTGCAGCCTTGTGATATCCAGCTGCCCCCTGGACAGCTCCACCTCAATGAATACCCCATTATCATCTCAATCACAACATGTCAAAATTGATTTTATTAACTTTCCATCTTTGGAGAGGCACTCTAACCTCGGGATTAAGAGCATGGAGTCTAGGATATTGGTTTGAATTGCATCTCCCATATTTAATGGCTGCATGACCTTGGGAAAGTCTCTTGACTCTTCTTTCCTTGTGTGAGGTTGTTCTTAGGAGTCAATGTGATAATGATAATGGATATAAAGCATTTAGCACAATACCGGCCCATAGTCAGTAATCATTAAATGTTAGCTATTGTCATCATTCCCCCAAACTTCCTATTTTCTTTACTTGGTAATGATGCCATTACCCATTCCAACCCTCACCTTCACCCCATCCCATCTACTTAGTTACCTAAAACTGTGTGTTTACCTTTTTGTTATCTTCCAGATGATGACTCATTCGACATACACTGACTCATCATCTGCTGAATGCCAAACACTTTGCTAGGCTCTGAAGACCCAGAGATGAATACTTACCAGTCTCTGTGTTTATGAACACAGATACATGCATAATTGTAGCCTTTAAGTAATCCACTTAGTGGAAATGCATGAAGGGAGTTAAAAAGAGCCTGGGAGAAATATTCTTTCCTTTTTTCAAAACCAATGCTCTCGCTTTAGCCTGTATCCCCTCTAACTGTGGATATTACAGTTCTTCCTCTCCTTCCTCTTCCTCTTTTTTCTCTTCTTTCTATTCTTCCTCCCCTCCTCCTCCCCTCTTCCTCCCCTTCTCCTCCTCTTCTCCTTCCCTTCCTCTTCCCCTCCTCCTCCTCCTCATTGTTTTTGAAAACATACAGGTAAAACAGAAATAGGTGCTCATTGAAAAAGAATAAATTACAGAATAATTACAAAGTAAATTTGTCCTCCACTTCTGTAACCCCGCTTCCATCCACAAAGGTTAACACGATTTACAGTTTAGTATGTACCTCCTATAGACCTTTTCCTATTTATAGATGTGTACGCTTATGTAGATATAGTTCGATGTAGGTAAAAGATATGTTTTTACACAAATGGGATCATACCATAAACAGGTTTTTTGCTCTTTTTACTTAGCAATATATCTTTTTTTTTTTTTAAGGTGCATTTATTTATTTGAGAGAGAGAGAGAGAGAGCAAAAGAGCATGCAGCGCAGAGGGACAGAGAGAGTCTTAAGCAAACTCTGCGCCAAGCACAGAGCCCAATCCAGGGCTCCATCTCACAACCCAGAGATCACAACCAGCCAAAACTGAGTCCAAAATCTAACTGACTGGGCCACCCAGGCACCCCTTAATGATATATCTTTAAAATTTTTTCATGGCAATGCATAGTAGAATCACCTTACTCTTTTAACCCTTAATGCTATTCCATATTTTGTAACTACCATAAATTTATTTAGTTGTTTCCCTATTGGAATCCTTGTAGTGCTTTGTTTTTTCACTATCACAAGCAATGCAGTTGCAAACCTTCTGCACAGATCTTTTTATGGCTGTATGCAATTGTTTCTGCAAGTCAGTTTCTAGCAGCGGTAGGGCTGAGATAAAAGATGTGAGAATTTAAGTTTTTGTTAGAGTGTGCTTCAGAAAGATTGTATCTGCTTACATTGCCATCCAACAGTGAATGAGAATACTCATTTTCCCACATCTCACCCCTACTGGCTATGATCAGTTCTCAGTAAATCTAACGAGCAAAAAAGCTATATTAATCTTTTGCAGATTTGTATTTCTGTGGTTACTAGTCAATTTGAGCGTGCTTCCATATATTTATTGATCACTTGTATTTCTTCTGCAAATGGCCTGTCTATATTATTTGCCTATTTCCCTATTAGATTGTTGTCTTTTTCTTATTGATTTGAAGGCTTGCATCATTACATTTTGATATTAATTCTTTTTCTGTTATATATGTTGCAGCTGCTTTTTCCAAGCTTATTGCTTTTTTTTTTTTTTTTGGCTTGTCTTTATACTGTCTGTCTTACATCACACAAAAGGTTTTCTTATGTAGTAAAACTTGCCAGTCTTTTTCTATTATGACTTCTGAGGTTTGTTTTGCTTAGAATGCCATCCTTACTTTCAAAAGATTTTATATATATATATAATCTCTTTCAATACTTTCACAGTTTTGTCATCCCAAATTAGATCTTTAATACAATTAAAATAAATCTTTTTCAGTAATGTGAATTAGGATTATAATCTTAGTTTTTTCTAAGGTAATTTCCAGTTGTCCCAACATAATTAGTTAAATACTCCACCTTTCCCCCACTGATTTGAGATGCCAGGTTGTACATAGGTCTGGTTCTGGATTCTATCCTTATCCCTTGATTTTTTTTTTTTTTGGTCCATTTTTGTACCAGCATTACTCTGTTTCAATTACAGTAGCATTACAGGACATGTTTATACCTTAAGGGACCCAGAACTGCATATTCTACATTTTCATTATGTTTCTTTTTTCTTTGCCACATTGTTTTTCTTTCTCATAATTTTTTTGACTGCCTTTGTACATTTCCTCTACCAAGTGAACTTTGGAATCAATTTGCCAAGTTCCATAAAATATCCTATAAGTATTTTAATTGGAATTTCATTAAATTTATAGTTTAATTTGAGTTTCATCCAAGAACATGATGTATTCTTCATTTATTTTTGTCTTCTCTTAATGTCTTTCAATAAAGTTTACAGTTTCTTCATATAAATCTTGGGCACATCGGTGAGTTTAGTCACATGTATTTTACAGTTTGCTTGCTATTATAAATTAGATACTTCCCAATACATTATAGTTGGTTGTAGTTGGTTATAGTTGGTTATAGTTGGTGTATAGGAAAAGGAATGATTGTTGTTGATCTTTTATCAAGCTTTTCCTGAAATCTAGTATTCGTTTTGAGTTCTTACAGTTAATTTTTAGATTTTCTAAGTTGAAAATTTTATCACTTATAGATTGTGACAGTTTTATGTCTGACTTTGTAATGCTTCTATTTCTTTTTCTTATCCTATTGGACCATCTAGGACCTCCAGTGCCGTGTTTAGTAGTTACCATGATAGCAGTGAAAGCTGGCATCATTTTCTTGTTCCTGACCTTAATAGGACTGGTAAATGTCCTTTATCAAATTAAAGAAATTTCTTTCCATTACTGGCTTGTCAAGAGTTTTTAAATTTTTGTTTTGTTTTTTGTTTGTTTGCTTGCTTGCCTCTTAAAATCAGAAATGGGAATTTAAAGTATCATTTTTTAAAGTATCATTTTGTGTGGTGATCATGACTTTTTCTCCTTTAATCTATTGATGTAATGAATTATAGTAATAGATTCCCTGATAGAAAATCAGCCCTTACATTTCTGGATAAATCTGAGCTGTTATTAGTTATGAAAAAGCCTTTTTAGAGCAATTAATTTAAGACATTTGTACTGATGTTCTTAAGTAAGCTGATAGTTTTCTTCTTTGTCTCTTTTTCATGTTGGAGTAATATTAGTTTAATACAATGGTTCTCAAATATGTGTCCCAGGACCCATGTACTCTCTTAAAAATTATTGAGGAACCTCAAAGAATTTTTGTTCATGTGTTTCCTGTCAATATTAGAAACTAAAATGAAGCAAATTTTTAAAACACATGAATGTACAAGCACACATTTCGTTAATTGCCAGAGCAATGACGTCATTACATAGTATTTTGTTAGTCTGTAGAAAATGCCACCTACACTTGTGTGAAAGAATGAGAATGAAAAAGTCAAAACATCTTAGTATTGTTATCAACGTAGTTTTGACCTTATGGACTCCCAGAAAAGTCCCCAGGGATCTTAAGGGATCCCTAGCCCACACTTTGAGAACCGCCGGCTAGCAGAACGAGTTGCAAAATTTCCACTTTTTTCCTGTACTATATAAATAACGTAGAAATTGTTTGTGTCTTGAAGGTAGAACTCATCTGTAAATTATTTGGAACTGATGGTTTTGGGGATTTTATATCTTTGCCTACCATTTCAATTCCCTATATGACTATTAGCCTACTCAGGTTAATACCTCTTCTTGAGTTAATTTATACATTCATATTTACCTAGAAAAACATGCAATTTCATGTAGGTTTTTATTTTATTTGTTTATTTAACTTATTTATTTATATTATTTATTTTATTTTATTTTTATTTTATAAGTAATGGTTATGCTTAAATTATAATTTTTAGATTTTCTTTATGTCAAAAATTAAATCTGCTTTTTTATTTCCAATATTGTTTGCCTATGTGTTCTCTCTTTTACTCTCATTTGGATTTGCCAGAATTTTATCTATTGTATTGGTATGTGTTGGTGTATTTTAAAGAACCAGTTTTTGTATTATTAATCAGGTTTATTGTTTTTTGTTTGTTTCTGCATCTCTATTAATTCTTCTATTTTGGTGGATATATTTTTTAAAGTCATATTTATTGAGATATAATTTACACATAGTAAAATTCACCTTTTATAGTGTACAGTTTTAGGAGTTTTGACAAATTCACACAATCATGTAACTACCAGCCCAGTCAGGATACAGAAAACTTCTGTCATCCTCAGAAATTCCCTCATTCCCCTTTGCAGTGATCTTCCCCTTGATCCTCAGTTTCTGGTGTCATGTTTCCTATTTTAGTAGTTTCTTTTTTTTTCTGAGTAATATTCCATTATACGGATGCACTGCCGTTTTATCCATTTACCAGTTGAAGGATATAAAGGTTGTTTCCAGTTTGGGGTGATTATGAATAAAGCCACTATAAACATTTGTGGATATGTTTTTGTGTAAACATTCGTGAATATGTTTTTGTATTTTAAGTTTTCATTTTTCTTGAATAAATACCTAAGAGTAGCATTTCTAGGTCATATGGTAAGTATATGTTTGACTTTATAAGAAATGGCAAATCGTTTTCCTGTCATTCTCTGTTTACTGGATTTCTGTTTGTTTTGTTCTTTCCTTTGCTTCTGTCGGATCTCTTTTTTTAGAATGTAAGTTGGTCTCCTCTTGCTCATTCACCTTAGCAAGGGCATAGGGCACACTGCAATGCCTCAAGCATAAAACACCAGGGAAGACTCCTCAGTGACAAGACTTGGGAAGTGGTTGAGTAAGATGATATGAAGTTTTCCCAAGTGAGACACCCATGGGGGTCATAGGAGGGAGAGGAGGAAAATGGAAAAGATGAAAAAAAGAAAGAGCAAAAGAAGGGCAAGAAAATAAATGAAAACAAAAGTGCTACCCTGTAGTAGCTTCATGTGTCATGGCAGCCTAGAGCACTGACCTTGAGGGCAATAGAGTAGGGGAGGTGGGCCAGAAGCCACCAAAGCAGATCCTTAAAGCCTATGGTTCCAAGGTTCAATATGAGTAGAGAGGTAAGCCACTGTGGGCTTTGGGAAAGGGGAATGATCTGATCCCAGTGATTATTGTGATGGGATTGGGGTTTAGGAAAAGGAGAGAGGCTGAGAAGGGGACAATAGTGAGGCAGCTGTAAGAGTCTCAGGGCGGGGGAGGGGGCTTCATGGTGCTATCAAAGGAAAAAGAAATTTGTGGGATGGAAAATGTGGTAGGTATTCAGTAAATACTTGTTTAATTAACTGATTAAAGAACTCTTGATATTTCAAGTCGGTTGTAAGTAGAGGTTTTTTAGAACTACAAATGAATGAACTAGAGAGATGAAAACATGGAGAACAATATGGAAAGATGAGTAAGTTGGGAGGCGAAAAGAATCCTGATTAACTAAATTAATGGTCTAGGGTAAGGGAAGGAGTTGACAACAGAGACTTAAAGCTGTAACTATAACATGAACTTTGTGAATAAACATGGAAACCTCGTGAAGCCCAAGGATGAATTTCTGGGTTCTCTGGCTCAAGCACTTGCCATCTGTCCCTGGTTGAGGTCTGAGCTTGTCTATGGATACCCTGAGGCCAGACAGCCAAGTGATGTGAAGGAATGTTCCTGAGGGGTTTGAAGTTTTGGGGTGGGGGTGAGGGGTAGATAACATGACTCTGAAGAACTTTTCTAGCTTTGGGATCCTGTGATTCTAGTGAAATTACTACTCGAGTGTCATATTCCCAGAATAAGAATAAGGACTCTCTTGACTTGGAGAAAGGCCCTAAGGCCTTCAGTGGGAAAGAACAAGTAAAGGTCAGGAAAGGTCAATAAAATCTTTTAAAAAATACTTCGTTGCTAAAACAAACAAACAAAAACAGCATCTGAGTTTTCAGCCAGTCGTAATACTTTTGCTGGTGGAGGGTCGGTCTTGCCCCAATGTTGGTGGCTGCCGACCCAATGTTGGTGGGTGCTGAAGGCTGGGGTGGCTCTGGTGATTTCTTAAAATAAGACAAATAAGTCAATAACGAGGTTTGTCTCCTCGGTTGCCTCTTCCTCTCACAAACAGTTTCTCTGTAGCATGCAACGCTGTTTGATAGCTTTTTATTCACAGCAGAACTTCTTTGAAATTGGAGTTAATCCTCTCAACCCTGCTGCTGTATCAACTAAGTTTATGCAACATTCTAAATCCTTTGTTGTCATTTCAACAATCTTCACAGTATCTTCACCAGGAGGAGATTCCATCTCAAGAAACCACTTTCTTGGCTCACCCATAAGAAGCAACTCCGTTCAAGTGTCATCACACGATTACAGCATTTCAGCCACATCTTCAGGCTCCACTTCTAATTCTGGTTCTCTGGCTCTTTCCACCCCATCTGCGGTTACTTCCCCCACTGAAGTCTTGAACCCCTCACAGTCATCCGTGAGGGTTGGAATCAACTTCCTCCAAACTCCTGTTTCTTTTGCCGTTTTGACCTCTATTATGAATCGTAAATATTCTTAATGGCAACTAGAATGGTTAAATCTTTTACAAAAGATTTTCAATATACTTTGCCCAGACTTGTCAGAGGTCTCACTGTGCCAGCTATAACCTTACAAAATGTATTTCTTAAATAACAAGACTTGAGAGTCGAAATGACTCTTTGATCCACGGGCTGCAGAATGGGTGATGTATTAGCAGACTTGTAAACAGCATTAATCTCATTGTCCATCTCCGTTAGAGCTCTTAGGTGACCAGGTGCATCATCAATGAGCAGCAATATTTGGGAAGGAATCTTTTTCTGAGTAGTATGTCTCAACAATGGGCTTAAAATATTCAGTAAACCATGCTGTAAATAGACTGGTCATTGAGCATGGGATTCAACTGAGAGTCACCAGCTGCATTAACCCCCAGCAAGAGAATCAGCCTGTCCTTTGAAGCTTTGAAACCAGGCGTTGACTCTCTCTAGTGATGAAGGTCCTAGATGACTTCTTTTTCCAATTTAAGGCTGTTTTCACCTACACTGAAAATCTATTGTTTACTGTAGCCACTTTCATTAATGGTCTTACCCAGATCTGGATAATTTGCTGGTGCTTCTACACCAGCACTTGCTACTTTAACCTTGGACTTTTATGTTATGAAGATGGCTTCTTTCCTCCAACCTCATGAACCCACCTCTTCTAGCTTCTGACTTTTCTTCTACAGCTTCCTCCCCTCTCTCAACCTTCACAGAATTGAATAGAGCTAGGGCCTTGCTCTGGGTTAGGCTTTGGCTTAAGGGAGTGTTGTGGCTGGTTGGAGCTATCCAGACCTCTCAAACTTTCTCCCTATCAGCAGTAAGGTTGTTTTGCCTTCTTATCATTGATGTGTTCACTGGAGTAGCGCATTTAACTTCCATCAAGAACTTTTCCTTTGCAGTCACAACTTGGCTTTTTGGCACTAGAGTCCTACCTTTTGGCTGGTCTTGGCTTTCCACATTTCTTCCTTGCTAAACTTAATCATTTCTAGCTTTTGATTTCAAGTATAGATATGCAACTCTTCCTTTCACTCAAACACTCACAGGCCACTATAAGGTTATTCGTTGGCCTAATTTCACTTTTGTGTTTGCATGGAATAGGGAGGCCTGAGAAGGAGTGACACCAGAGGAACTGCTGGTTAGTGGAACGGTCAGAACACCCACAACATTTATCAATTAGGTTATATGGGTGGGGTTCGTAGTACCCCAAAATAATTATAATAGTAACCTCAAAGATCACTGATCACTGATCATCATAACAAATATAATAACGATAAAAAATTTGAAGTATTGCCAGCATTACCAAACTATGGCACAGAGACAAAAAGGGGGCAATTGCTGTTGGAAAAATGGCACCCAAAGATTCACATGACACAGGGTTGCCACAAACTTTCAATCTGTAAAAAACTCATTATCTGTGAAGTATAATAAGATGAGGTGTGCTTGTAATTGGCAGAATGACTAGAAATAGGAATAAGGGAATTGGCTGAAGATAAAAATCATAGAGGTAAGAAGGATCCTGTCTGTATCTTTGGATTTTTTCCCAGTTGGGAGTGGGAGAAAGGAACGGAAATCAAAAGGTTTTTGTTTTTGTTTTTTTAATTCAATTAGCCAACATATAGTACATCATTAGTTTCTGATGCAGTGTTTAATGATTCATCAGTTGCGCATAACATCCAGCACTCTTCATAACACGTGCCCTCCTTGATGTCCATCACCCAGTTACACCATCCCCCCACCTACTTCCCCTCCAGCAGCCCTCAGTTTGTTTCCTAGAGTCAAGAGTGGAAATCAGATGTTATATTCAGATCTGTGTTTTCAGGAGATATCAGATTCTTTATCTATTGCTATTCCATCTCCAAAATTTTAAATGCTAAAACAGAAAAAGTCTTACTCATTCACCATTGCTACAATGTTGATGAATCAAAATCAGTTAAGGTAGGAAGTCATGAAAACTACTACATATAGGTGTTCAACATTTTATTTTAATTTAGAACATATAAATGCACACTGGCTCTTTTTTTTTTTTTTTTTTTTTTTTTGAGAGAGACAGTGAGAGAGAGCATGAGCGAGGAGAAGGTCAGAGGGAGAAGCAGACTCCTTGTGGAGCTGGGAGCCCAATGTGGGACTCGATCCTAGGACTCCAGGATCATGACCTGAGCTGAAGGCAGTTGCTTAACCAACTGAGCCACCCAGGTGCCCCAGGTGCCCCTCTGGCTCATCTTCTTAAGACCTTTCCTTAAGTGTGGAGTCCTTAATTCTTGAATGACTGCACCCATATGGAATCATCTTTGGATGTTAGCTTCAAGTTTTTTAAAGTAGAACAAGAGGGCGCATGGGTGGCCCAGTTGACCGTTAAGTGTCTGCCTTCAGCTCAGGTCATGATCCTAGGATCCTGGGATGAAGCCCCGCATCAGGCTCCCTGCTCAGCAGGAAGCCTGCTTCTCCCTCTCCACTCCCTCTGCCTGTGTTCCTTCCCTTGCTGTGTCTCTCTTTCTCAAAAAAATAAATAAAATCTTTTAAAAAAAAAAGATAAAGTAGAACAAATACTTCTTGTAAAATAACCTTAGCACAGATTCTATTACTAGGATTTTTCAGGTTTTGTACAGAATAGCATAATAATGATAAAGAGCGCAGCCTCTCAAGCCAGACAGCCTGGGTTCAAATCCTGGATGCACTGCTTCTGAACTCAGGCAAGTTGTTTAGTCTCTTTGTGCTTCTGTTTCCTCAATACTCACTTTAGAGAGTTATTATATTTTATATAAAGGCTTTGTGTGGTACCTGACACACAGTAAACATTTAGTAGATGTTAACTGTTTTCCAGTTTTTCCACCCATACCCAATTCAAGAGCATTTAAAAAAGGAAACCTAGGGGCGCCTGGGTGGCTCAGTCGGTTAAGTGTCCAACTCTTGGTTTCAGCTCAGGTCATGATCCCAGGGTCATGAGATCGAGCCCTGCGTCAGGCTCCGTGTTCAGCGTGGGGTCTGCTTGAGATTCTCTCTCTCTCCCTCTGGTCCCCACCCCCTGTTCACTCTCCCTCTTTCTCACTCTAAAATAAATAAATAAATAAATTAATTAATTGAATGAAATGAAAAGGATATTTACCTTTATTGAGACTTTCCAAAGCATTTGGTTTTGTATTCTTGGGAACAATTCTCTTTCTTTTTGTACCATTGGTTTACATAATGTTTACTTAAATTATGTAAATTCAGTGACCATTATCATTGGCTTAAACAATTTTGGGCCTAAACAGCCACTTCCACTCAACTGTTGGAATCAGACACAGACGTACCAGACTAACTTACTCACCAGGAACATTGAGTGTGCTGTGGCCATTAACTGGTGAGTATCACAATGGAAATGAAAAGTTGTAGTGAATCCAGTAGGTCAGTAAAGACAAGGTCAGTTAAGAGAACATCTAATCTTGGATGACAACCCCTATCCTTCCAGCATCCTCTCTCCCTTGTGTCTCTTCTAGCTACGTCTTAATTTCCTCAACTTCCCAGACGCAGTCCAGACCTTTAATCTTCCTAAACACCAGAAAAGAGAATGCTCCCCTATGGAATTTAAAATAAAAACAATACTAACTTGTAAAATAAGCATAAGGAAATCCAGTAAAGTTCTGACTTTTCCCATGGTGATTATTTCAGCACTCTTTTTTTTAAATTTCAGGTTCTTTCCCCAAATATGTTGTTGGTGGTCCCTTTGCTTTGCTGGTGCCCTGAGAATGTGTGTATCTGTTGGGTAATCCCAGACTGCCTTTGACTCTTCCGTTTTCGTGCCAATCTCTCAGCCTCCCAGAATCACTTCCCTCCTTTTTGAGCCTAGATCCTGTGGTGCATTGCTTTTAACTGCTTTCTTACCAATATCTTCTCTTCCATTTCCTTACATACTTGTCTTTACACAGAACCCATCCAGTAACCCTTTGAACACTGGATATATTGAATTTGGGGTGATTTAGCAGCTTATGGGTGAAAATACCCAACAGGCAGTAGAACATAAAAGTCTAGAACCTAGGAGAGAGTAAAAGTAGATAAAGAGATTTGGAAATCTTCAATAAATAAGTGCGATTTGACCCCATGTGTGTATGTCACATCACTAAGGGCATGTCAAGTGGGAAGAGCATTGGTGGAGCTGGGAAATCTGGGGAATATCACCGTGTAGGGGGTAGGTGGAACAGGAGCTGCTGATGAAAGAAGGAAGTCTGAATCCAAGGAAAGAGGGCTTCAAGAAGGAGTGGTTGCCAGTATCAAAAGTAACAAAGAGGTGAGGCAAGATTAGACAGTGCCCAACACCTAGCAGTTACTCAATGCGTATCTGTTAACTGACTAAGTAATTAGGACTGAAATGATTAGGATGTTGGTAGTGATCTTGGTGCTTGGTTTGAGTTTCCCTAAGCAGACCCTGAAATAAACATTAGTGTATTTGGAAGATGAAGGAAAACTGGGAGGTGGGAGAGAGTGAAACAGGACGGGGGAGAACCCGGTAAAGGATGAGTTATCAAGCCAGCAGCCACTGGAGTGAGCAGTTGGGAGTTTAATCTCCCAGGGAAAATTCTGGAAGTCAGTGCAGAACACCCAGCTCATTGTTATCCCTCTCAAGGAATGAGAGAACTGGAGTATTTATATACCAACTCCTGCAGGTCATTGGTTGAGAGCTGCTCTTGGAGGGCATTAATTCAGTGACATTTCCAGTCTGCTGTTTAGACAAGAAAGCAGACCTTGGATGTATAAGGAAGCAAATGAACACAAGTCCTGGCATTTGGAAGTCTAGTGTGCCCTCTAGTAGTAAGGGCAGGGATACAGACGGGACACCAACAGCCCCTGTAACTCTTGGTATCTGCAGTTTTAGTAGCAGAAGCTAGACTTGTGTGAGTTGGTAGTAAATTGGAGGTGAGAAGTGGAGATAATGAGTGTAGCTATCTATTTCAAGATGCTTATCTGAAAGTAAAAGATGTGCGAACTAGCTGACTCTGTAGAGGGAAAGAAGAGCAAGGGGTATTGGAAAATCAGAACGTCCTAGTGATGTTCACTGAAGAGATTCATGGGGCATGTGGTTGGCACAGTCAGTTAAGTGACAGACTCTTAGTTTCAGCTCAGGTTGGGATCCCAGGGTCCTGGGATTGAGCCCCTCATTGGGCGCACTCAATGCAGAGTCTGTTGGAGACTTTCTCTTCCTTTTCCTCTACTCCTCCCCACCACGTGCTTGCTCGCTTTCTCGCAAATAAATAAATAAATTTTGAAGAAAAATAAAAGGGGGGGAAATTCACAACATTTTCCCATTTTCAGTTAGGTTGAGATGTACTTAGCTGCACTAACTACTACTCACCTCAGGGTCCTTCTTCCGCTTCCTTGGACCAGCAGCCAGAGTTTCCTCTGCTGGGCTTTGAGAACTGTGGTCCCCTTCTGGAAAAACCCTTTTGAGCTAGCCTTTTCCAGCCTCAGAGTCCCAGAGGATGAGACTGACTGTAGCACCAAGCGGATTTTGGCAGGTGTGGAGCCCAGTGCCCAGACTCTGAGCCCACAGAGGACCACAGGGTCAGAGGAGAGCTGCTTGTAAGGGGCCTTCCACTAAGTAGCTCCTTGCTTTCCTGCCCTTCCCCTCTCACATTCACAAATCACAATCATTGGTTTGATTGGGGCATGGCAGGCGTAATGCTAAAAGAAATATTCTCGTGACATTGACCTAAAAAAATGGCTCTTTATTTGATTGCTGTCTATCTCTTAGCCAAAGCATAAATTCATGAGGGACTATGTTCATTTTAGCAGCATCCTATCCCTAGTGACTGGTTCATAGTCAGAATTCAATAAATATTTGCTTAATGGAGAAAAACCCACGGATACTACTGTCTGTTGATGGTGCCTCGACCAAGAAGAAGCTGAGATTTTTATTTTTTAATCCCCCCAGAAGTAGATTTTCTATGAAGCTAATGAAATTGAAACTTATAAAGGCCCCTTACTTGCAGGGCTCCTTCCAAGATACTGGGAGAGGCCTTAACAATATTTTTACATGGTCACAATTTTTATATTTGCAAAAATAAAATACCTTAACCGAAGTTGAGTGAGACCCCTGATTCTGCTCAGACTGCACGTCCCCTCCTGTGGAGTGGCTTTGGAGTGGCTACAGGTGTTTGGGGGACCTGGTTAAGGGAAGTTGAATTGGGAATATAGTCAGTTTATTCGGGTTTAATGGGATCTACTTATGTGGGTTGCGGTCTCATCCATGCTGTGTAACTTACTACTGGCTGTCTCAGTGTAGAGCTGGCTCTCAGGAGTAGTGCTTCTGCCCCTGCTGCTAACTCAGGGGCATCAGGACAAGAAGGTGGGTGGCCAGAGCTTGCAGGAAATGTGAATGTGCCCCATGGCACCCTGCAATAGAAGAGAAGCAAGGCTGAAAATATATGGATCCAGAAACTACGATTTTGTTTTATGATTTTTTTACTAAGACTTTATGTATTTATTTGGGAGAGAGAGAACATGAGCAGGGGGAGAAGCAGACTCCCTGCTGAGCATGGAGCCCAACGTGGGGCTCGATCCCAAGACCCTGAGATCATGACCTGAGCCAAGGGCAGATGCTCAACTGACCGAGCCACCCAGGCGCCCCAGAAATTTTGGTTCTTATTAATGCCTGGTTAAAACAGAGCCTCTCCCCTGTTGGGAATATCCTCCTTAATGCACTATATACAATGATAAACGCATCATACACATTTTTTTCAATGAAAATCACATAAGATAGAGTTTATTAAAACTCCTATGTTTATAGGGCATAAACCCATAACAACACTATTCATAACGAGGGCATTCTTATGCGAAGTTATATATTTTACATATCTCCACAGTATATTGACATCACCAAAGGTAACATAAAACTCCTAATATGCCATTATAGCTAGGACATCAATAATAAACTGATTAAAAAAAATGTCAATAAAGTCCAAGAGTATTCAGGAAAATTCAAAATGCCCTGAAATCTTACAACTCCTAAACAAAAGAAATTTGACAGATGTTTCCCCAAATTTCACAACAATACTAAAAGATTTATATAACAATACTAATAGGGAGTTTTGAAGCTGAAAGAAAATCTTCTAAGTTATAAATAATAAAGTTTGATCAACAGTGGTAGAAGGCTGAATTATATTTCGATTTTTCTATAGAAAATGATACTTAAACGTGTTCATATGAAGAGTCCATCAGAAAGTCTGCAACCCCAAAATTGTAGGCAATAATCACTTAGGGGTATATCAGACAATTAGTTTTAAAATCATATTAAAAATTTGGGGGGGTGTTTACAGTCAACTTTAAAGATTTTATTTATTTATTTGACAGAGAGAGGAGACAGAGCCAGAGAGGGAACACAAGCAGGGGGAGTGGGAGAGGGAGAAGCAGACTCCCCACTGAGCAGGGAGCCCGATGTGGGGCTCCATCCCAGGACCCTGGGATCATGACCGGAGCCGAAGGCAGATGCAAACAACTGAGCCATCCCAGCGTGCCTATGGTCAACTTCAAAAATTTTGTTATTTGTTGTGCTATCATTTGTCATGTTAAAAACATACTCACTTTTGAACGTAATTTTATAGTTGTCCTTTTGTTTCATTTTCTTTTCTTTTTAAGAGGACCCTCAAAGTTGTATATGCTAAGCTTCAGAGGCCACAAAACATGGATCTGCCCCTAATCCTCCTTTATCTTCCTAGCGTTAGGTGATTTTGGATAAAAAAACATTATCTTTAGCGTCCTAACTACAGACCATTGGTGTATAACTAGTTTCCATGTTTTAGACATTTTAGATGGCTCTTGGCCTTCTTTTTTGGTTTATAGAATAAATTGAGTTTCTAGAATTAGCCAGATGCTGAGGACCACTCCCTTCTGATTTATTCATGGCGTCTGAGTTTGAACCTCTTAATTCTAAAGTCTCTTTGAGCCCAGGCCACAAGGACAGAATTCTTCTTCCTTTTGGAAGGAAGAGCCTTCTAATTGGCTGGCTCTAGGATGGAGGCAGAGTGAAAAGGAAGAGGGAGAAGAGGCCCTCATGAACACAGAATTCTAATTTGATGACTTTTGGGGAGTACCCCCTAATTGGTCCCAGTTGGTATATCTTGTTGAGAAAAGAGAAGGCATATGATGACTGTGGAAGGAAGTGAGGATGTTTAGCCTAGAGAAGAGATCTCTTGGTTGGAAACCTGTATTAGCAGCTCTTGCCCCAACATTGCACAACAAACCACTCAAAACTTGGTGCTCGAAGGTAGTGAGTATTCATTTCTTGAATGCACAGATATCTGGATCAGGGGATCTAGGCTGGGCTCTGCTAGGCTTGGCTCCACTGTGGGTGAGCTCCAGGGCTGCTCCATGTGCCTTTACTCTCCTTGAACCAGCAACTCCCAGAGGCATGTTTTTCCTCACGGTGAAAGGCAAGAGCCCAAGAGACCAGGGCCAACTTTGCGAGCACATTTCCATCCTCTGCTTGCATAATATCTGCTAACATTTCCCTGAATGAAGCACATCAAGAGCCAAGCCCAAAGTCAAGGGTAGGAAGATGACTCCACCCTGCGGTGAAGTCAAAGCAAGCCATAAGAGCAAGGCAATATCGGGGAGCCGGGAAGATGGAGACGGAGGCACGGAAGGAGGAAGGAGGGACTATTTGAGGGGCGATCATCTAATAATGTCACCAGAACTGTCATAGCGAAGAGAGAACAGATTCCTCACTTCTCAGTCCTCAATGCACTACTCTAGTCTCATCCCTTGCTTTTACCAAAACCAGTAAGTCTTACTTATTTTGCTTCATTATATGTAGAATGTGGTTCTTCTTCATGCTTGCCTAGATTGCTGCCGCAGCCTGATAACTGCTCTCCTTGTCTCTGGTCTCGTCTTTCCCCAGTTCATCGTGCACAGGGCCACCAGCTGTCATCCGGACCCCGTCAGCAACAGCATTCATGTTACGTATTCTGCATTACATGTACTAGTTATGTGTCTTGTGTCTTCATTGTACTGAGAACTCCTGGAGGGCAAGAACTGTGTTTTTCTTATCTTTTTTTTTTTTAAGATTTTATTTATTTATTTGACAGAGATCACAAGTAGACAGAGAGGCAGGCAGAGAGAGAGGAGGAAGCGGGCTCTCTGTCTACTTGTCTACTCTGTCTACTCTGTCTACTCTCCGCTGAGCAGAGAGCCGGATGCGGGGCTCGATCCCAGGACCCTGGGATCATGACCTGAGTGGGAGGCAGAGGTTTTAACCCAGTGAGCCACCCAGGCGCCCCTCTTTTCCTTATCTTTGAATCTCCAGCATCCTGCACTGGGCCTGACACAGCAACACTTCAATAAGGAAAGGAGGATGATGGGGGACTCCGATTTAAGTCTTGCATGACCTTAAAGCCCAAACTCTTTCTACTCTACCATAATTTAGACTTAGTCACAGATATGTTGATGATAAAAAGAAGGCCAAAGCTCAAACCCTCCCACCGCTACCCCAGTGGGAAAGTAGGCTACTAGATCAAGATTAGCAAAGATCCTTTCTCCCGTAATCACAGTAATCCTTCTTAATCCTAATTCTTGGAAAATGGAAAAGTCTTAAAGCCATAAAAAATTGTAAATGGTCCTCAGCATTTTAAATATAGGAAAAGATGCTCAACTTCACTCTTAGAGGAATGTATGCATCCTTTTTTACCTATCAGGTTGTCAGGGATCAAGAAAAGTTTTAACATTGTCTTGGTGAAGGGTGTGGAAAGAGGCATTCATGTGTATTGCTGATGGTAGTGTAAATCACTCCATCCTCTACGGGGGGGTGGCAATTGGGCAATGTCTGTTGGCTCTTTAGGTACTGATGCAGGGAGGTCTCTGATAAACCCTGTGTTGTAAGTAAAAAAGAAAATTGCAGAATATGGAGTACACTGTTACTTTCGGGGCGGGGGGAGGGAACAGACACCATACAAATTGTTGTTGTTCAAGCAAGCTCTGGAAAGATCTGTAAGACACCATTAATAGCACTTGCCTTTGGGAAGGGAATTAAGCAGGAGAACAAGGATAAGAGGAAAATTTCTTTGTCCTCGTGTCTATTTGACATTTTCTTCCATTTAGAATAGAACTGTTTAGATGTCATAAATAATATCAGAAGATCAACAAACTGGAGAACATATTTGCCACATGATATGGCAAAGGGCTAATTTCCTTAATCTACAGAGTTTATAAATCAGTTAAATTAAGACAGAGGGAGAAGTAGGTAAGGGATATAAGCACTAATTTTAGAAAAAAATACAAAAAGCCAGTAATTACGTGAAAAAAAAAAAAAAGCTCAACTCATACATTATTAAAGAAAATAAAGGAAAAATCAGAAGGAATCTTTCAGAGAAGAATTGAGCTTTGTTATTCGATGTGTTTAGGTGGAGACAAAGTGACCGAGTACTAAGGTTGCCATTGAAGAGTCTTTTTTAAGTCTCTGACCAAAGAAAGATTTCTAGCACCCGAAGGAATGAATTTTTTCCCATCCTTAGAGGACTTAATTCCTTCTAGTACCCAGTGGAGGGGTGTTCACAAGGTCTAGTATAAGAAGGGAAAGGAAAATAATGAAAAGTCACCTAGAAACCACAAAAATCTCAGAAATGGAAGGGAATCTACCACCTAATGCTCCGTCTCTTGGGACATAGTCCCAGATCTGCCACTTAATGACACTGGGCAAGTTTATTACTATATCATTCATTCAATAAATATTTACTGTGTTCCTTCTGCGTGTGTCAGGCACAGCCCCTATCCTCATGGAGACAGACATTAATCAAATATTTATTCAAACAAATGTAAAATTGGTAACTGTGGCGGGTTGTGAAAGCCTCAGAGTATGATGTGACCCAGACAGGGGTTTTAGGAAAGTTGAGTAGGAGTTTAACGAGGCAACAAGGAGAGGGGAAGGTGCCAGGTGGAGGCAGCGGCACGTGCAAAGGGCCCAATGGGAGGGCTCATGACAAGGCCTAGGAGGGGGGAAAAAATTGGACATGCTGATGACTGTGTGGTCTGAGGCAAGGCTGAGGAGAGACAGGTCTGGCCTTAAGGAGCTCAGTCAGAGTCCTCAGGCCAATGGAAACCCTTCAGAGGGTTTGGGGATGGAGAAGAAGGGGGCCAAGACCTGGAGCAAATGCACATTTTTAAACTACTACTCTGGCCATAGAGGGGAGAGTGAATTGGTGGTGGCAAGAGCGGATTGCACTGGTGGGCCAGGAAGCCGAGAAGGGATGGCGGCTCGCGTTTACAGCGCCGGAGGGCAGGTGGAGAAAGATGCCTGGGAGGTAAAATCGGCAGGACTCTCTGGTGGATTCAATCTGAAGAGTGACAGAGGGGAAGGAAAGTGTCAGCCCTGCTTCCTGAGTGGCTAGATGGCGGTCCCATTCACAGACAGTAGATAATGGGAGAGAACTCAGTTTGGGAGGAAATGTCAGTTTGTTTAAGAGACCCTGAGATGGGGGCGCCTGGGTGGCTCAGTGGGTTAAGCCGCTGCCTTCAGCTCAGGTCAGGATCTCAGGGTCCTGGGATCGAGTCCCGCATCAGGCTCTCTGCTCAGCAGGGAGCCTGCTTCCCTCTCTCTCTCTCTCT
>NW_019154093.1:14587309-14602016 GCF_002288905.1 Enhydra lutris kenyoni
TCGGGTCAGGATCTCAGGGTCCTGGGATCGAGTCCCGCATCAGGCTCTCTGCTCAGCAGGGAGCCTGCTTCCCTCTCTCTCTCTCTCTCTCTCTCTGCCTGCCTTTCCATCTACTTGTGATCTCTCTCTGTCAAATAAATAAATAAAATCTTTAAAAAAAAAAAAGAGAGAGACCCTGAGATGCTTTTGGGAGGCCATGTCAGTCAGTCAGCAGCATTTACCATGGAGCAGCGTCTGTGCAGCTGGCCGTGGAATATACGAGTGTGTTTATTTGCAATAAAGGGGAACAAAGAGATGAACACAATACCCCCTTTGAGGCCCTTTCTGTTGCACTATTCTGTTGTCTCTTCCTTCTTCCTTCTGTCATTTGCCAATTTTCTGACTCTCCTCCTCATCTGTTGGATGGAATGATCCAATACCTTACATTTATATCTTCTTGGCCTATTAATTTCTAAAGACCTTTATCACCATTAGCTTCGCTGTCTAGTCCCACGGCCACACCGTGAACCTTATCACTCAGAACCCACCAACCTTAAACTTCTCACAGTAACTGTGCTCTCCTATCCTGCCAGATTTCCCTTCCCCTCTGTGTCCCCGTCCTCCTGCATTTACAGTCCTGTTTTTTTCTTTGTTTCTTTGTTTGTTTTAAGATTTTATTTATTTGTCAGAGAGAGAGAGAGTGAGAGAGCACAAGCAGGCAGAGTGGCAGGCAGAGGCAGAGGGAGAAGCAGGCTCCCTGCCTCCCTCCCAGGAAGGGAGAAGCTTCCCCTCCCTGAGAAGGAACCCGATGTGGGACTCGATCCCAGGACCCTGGGATCATGACCTGAGCCGAAGGCAGCCACTTAACCGACTGAGCCACCCAGGTGTCCCATACGGTCCCGTTTCTTTCCTTCCCATTATTTCCGAACCTCCCGGAAGGATCTCCTCCCTATCATCGCTGGACACATAACAGGCATTCAATAAACATCTGTTGAGGGAACGAAAAGTTGTCTCTGCTTCCTTATTAACCAACTGCTTGCAGAAGTGTTGACTTGCATCACTGCACTGGTAGGCGGATGGAGGGTCCTAATTACCAAATCCAGTGGGTACTTTTTTCAGCCTTTATTTTAATCAGACTGCCCTTCATTGTAGCTGGCCTTGGTGCCTTTCTTTTCATACTACATTTCCTTTAATTCTGCAGTTTTCTGCCTCTCTGCTTTTTCTTTGCCTCTTTTGAGGAATCCTAACCCTCAAAGAGTGTCTTCAGCCTTCATCTACCCATTTTCCCTAAATGATTCTATCTGCTCTCTGTGTTGTGAATCCCAAAATATCTACATCCAGCGAAGAATTCTATCCAGCTCTGAAAATGAAGTCAATACCTGCCTCCTGGGTATTCCCACCAGACACCTAGTAGGTGTTTGCATATTGGTTGACTGAATGAAGCACCTATAAGCTCCCACCTCGTAATTACCATGTCCAAAGAAGAAATCATATTTTCCTTCCAGCCCTCTCCTCCTCTTTTTTTTGTTTCCTATTCTGGTTAATTGTAGCACTGCCCATCTAGTCATCCAAACCCCTCACATTAAGCACTAAGATCTGATTACTCTTACCCCTAAATATGTTTAAATCTGTGTCTTCCTCAATCCCCACTACCACTACCTTAGTCTAGCCCCTCATCAGGTCCCTGCTGTTTTTTTCCTTTCTCACTCTTATAATTTACCCAGATTATTCAAATAGGTTTCTAAACTAGTCTCTCTGGTCTTTATCTTGCTCCTCTCCAGTCTATTTTTTTAAAAATCAAATAAATTTCATCATTTTTTTCATTTTGAAGTAATACAACTCGGTGGTTTTTAGTATATTCACAATGGCATACAGCCATCACCCCTGACTAATTCCAGGACTTTCCCATCACCCCAAAAAGAAACTGTGCCTCCCAACCCCCCTTTGGCAACCACTAACCACTCTTTGTATTTATGGATTTGCCTATTCTGGACATCATACATAAGTGGATGCATACAACATGTGGCCTTTCATGTCTGACTTTTTTCACTTAGCATATTTTTTAAGATTCATTCACGTTACAGCATATGTCAATACTCCAGCCCTTTTTATGGCTGAATAATATTCCATCATACAGATGCATCACATTTGGTTTATTCATTTATCTTTTGCTGGAGATTGGGGTCATCTCCTCTTCTCGGCTATTATGAGCACTAGTGTGGTGTGTTATGTGGACATAGGCTTTTGTTTCTCTTGGGTATATACCTAGGAGTGGAATTTCTGGGTCATTGGTTAACTCTCTGCCATACGGTCTTCCACAGAGGCTACATAGTTGACAGCCACCATTGCCATAGGTAGGTAGTATGTGAGGGTTCCAGTTTCTCCACATCCTGGCCAATCTTTGCTATTTCCTGGTTGGTTGGCTGGCTTCTCTGTTTTTAAAAGCCATCCTCCTGGGTGTGGAGTGACATCTCATTGTGGTTTTGATTTGCACTTCTCTAACGACTAATGATGTTGAGCATCTTTTCATTTTTTTCGCCATTTGTACATCTTCTTTGGATGTAGAGTCTTTTTAAAAGGCAATTCCATCATGGCACTTCAGTGTTAAAAATTTTTAATCATGGGGCACCTGGGTGGCTCAGTGGGTTAAAGCCTCTGCCTTCTGCTCAGTCATGATCCCAGGGTCCTGGGATCGAGCCCTGCATCGGGCTTACTGCTCAGCAGGGAGCCTGCTTCCTCCTCTCTCTCTGCCTGCCTCTCTGCCTACTTGTGATCTTTGTCAGTCAAATAAATAAATAAAATCTTTAAAAAAAAATTTTTTTTAATCAGTCTCGGGGTGCCTGGGTGGCTTAGTGGGTTAAGCCTCTGCTTTCAGCTCAGGTCATGATCCCAGGGTCCTGGGATCAAGCCCCTGCATTGGGCTCTCTGCTCAGCAGGGGGCCAGCTTCCCGCTCCCGCTCTGCCTGCTTCTCTGCCTACTTGTGATCTCTCTCTCTCTCTGTGTCAAATAAATAAATAACAACTTAAAAAAAAGATTGTTGTAAAGACTTGAGATTGAGGCCGGCCCTTATGATGTACCTTCTAGGGCCCAGGGAGAGCCCTCTCTTCCTCAAAGTACTCCATAGAGCGAGACATCCCTTTAAAAAAAATTTTTTTTTTAAGTCACTCCCTATAGTCTAAATAAAGGCCCTTCAAGATCTGGCCTCTGCTTTTTTTTTGAGGGGCGGGGCTCAACACCTTTTATTACTCTCCTCCTCTGACTTGATGTTTTAGCCATATTGAACTGAGAAGAGGCAGTGGGATTGTACTTTTGTTTCCTTCTGTGTCAACTCAGTCTCCAACGATAGAGGATGCTCAACCAAAGTTAAGGAAGAGTCATCTGAGCAGCACAGTGATGAGGTGGGATTAGGATACCTGTGAGCCCTACTGGTGTTCCCTTTCTTCCTCTTATTCTCTTGGCAGCTCTCACTTTGCCCTGATCAGACCACGTGAGCGCCAGACAGGACACATTCATGTCTCTAGGCCTTACTGAAAGGTTCTCTCTTAGGTCTTCCTGGACTGCGAAGTGTGTGTTTCTTCATGTCCCTGCACATCCTGGGACTCTACAACCCAGGGGGAGGCAGGCGGGCAGAGGAATAGTGGCCAATTTGTTCTATAGGCCCTTCCCTCTCTTGTCTTGACTGCAAAGGGCTGGAAAGTCAGCTTCTATTGTGATTAAGTTATAATTTAAGGCAGTGAACATGTGCTCTGCTGGCGGCTATAAAGATTCAAATCATAAAGTTTTACAGTGGAACGGTTTCTGTAAAAGCATCGTTAGGAAGTGGGAACCATGCCTTTAATTCTTATGACATATGGGACTGCCTGGTTTGTTTTGGTTTCAGTGGAGTTTAGTAGGGTGACGGTCTGACTAATTAAAGTCAGACCTTCTTCCTCTCCACAGTGCTGTGCCCTGTCAGAGGACAGTGTAGAAAGGTGGAACTTTCTCTCTACTTATGTTCCTCTCAACTTATCAGGGACAAGGGACTCATAGAAATCAAGAGCAACTTCAACCGCTGAGTATCTTAGAATCTCCTCCAGCCTACCAGGCTTCATTCACTGGGGAGTCCACGTCTTCCTCTGTCCCTTACTGGCCAACGGGACAAACCTAGAAAATGAACCAAGCCTAACAGAAGAGGCTGATTTCATTCAGGGGGATCAGCTTTGGAGATAGATGGGCCTTGTAACAATGGCAATGCTAGAAGCAAAGAGAATAATAGTTGAGTAGCTCTCTAACTAACTTGCACTTAACTTACTTGCCTGGTTAACCGTTGCTTTCTATGCCGTGTGTAAAATGTACTAATGCCTACAGTGATGGCTGCAGGTGATGGCTACTCTTGATTTTGCTGTTATCGGATACGCCATCTCACTGCTTCTCCCACCAGCTGACTTGTAACCAAGACCCGGAGATACTTGCCCCTAAGCCTGTTTATGCCAATGGCAGTTGCTATTATAACTGGCTGATTTCATGAAATATTTTGTTAATTCAACAATAAAATTGGAGAGATTTTTATGTTGTTGTTTTATGAAAGCCAAGTTGAAAACCAAGGTGAGTTTTTAAAATAATGGCTGCTGAAAGAGCTGTGAATAATACTGACTGAGGGAAAACATCACAACAATCTGGGAATCGGCCCTCTAATTTCTCTAAGTTCTTGTTCCTCTATAAAAAACTAAAACCAAGAAATGAAGACAATGTATTATGGGTGTGATTTACGCAGGAAAGATCTGGAAAGCCAGTCAGCAGACACATTCCTTGGCCTTACATCAAAAAATTGGAGAATGAATCCACATTTGTATATTTTAAGTTAAAATAAAATGTTTGAGGTAAGTATGTATCTTTTTAAATGACATTCTGCTTTACGGGACTTTTTGGATAATCAACCAATACGTCGGATAAGAGAGTTTCTTTGTAATGGGATTTATCATTCATTGGTATCGTTATTGAGTGTGTAAAAATCTTTGCAGTGGAAGGCACTGCAATCCCCATTTTACAAGTGAGGAAACTGAGGCTTGGAAGAGTTAAACTGTGCTAGTTCACACAGAGAGGGTGACCACTTCAAGTCCGTTAGCTATAGAAGTGAGAAGAAAATGAAAAAAGTCCACTGTGGAATACAGGAGCAAATGGGTCAGGGAAAGAGGTGTTTGGGTTTGATCAAAAAAGTAATAATAAGTAGCACCTGGTGGGCTGCTGGGAATAAAAATTTGGTATCAACACTTTGAAAAAACAAAGCATTATCTTCATTTATTCAACCACTAACTATTGAGTCACCTACTCTGTGCCAAGCACTGTTCTATATTTTGGAGAAATGGTAATGAACAAAATAGAAGACACTGACCTCATGCATTGTAGCTTACATTCTTGTAGAGCTGAACAGATATATATCACATGCCTTAGCATTTCCATCCCTTGGTATATTCCCTAGAGAAACTCCTGCTCACATCCTCCAAAAGATGTGTGTACAAGAATGTTCACGGCAGAATTTTTCTTAATAGCAACAAAACAAAGCCTGTAAATAACCTGTATGTCCATTAACAAGAGAAAGGATTAACAGACTGTGGTATAATCGTATAACTGAATACTACAAGGAGGTGAAAATGAAAGCACCATTACCATAAGAATCAACATAGAGAACACTTAGAAATATAACTTTGAGGGGCGCCTGGGTGGCTCAGTGGGTTAAGCCGCTGCCTTCGGCTCAGGTCATGATCTCAGGGTCCTGGGATCGAGCCCTGCATCGGGCTCTCTGCTCAGCAGGGAGCCTGCTTCCCTCTCACTCTCTCTGCCTGCCTCTCTGCCTACTTGTGATCTCTCTCTGTCAAATAAATAAATAAAATCTTTAAAAATATATATATATAACTTTGAGTAGAAAAAAAGAACAGTTGCAAAAGAATACACATAAGTCTGGGAAGGGTTGAGGGAGGGATGTAAGGAGATGGGATCCAGAAGGAGCACATAACTATTAGTTGTTATGTTCTATTTCTTAAGTTTGGATGGTGGTTCACAGATGTTCATTTTATTATTACATTTCATATCTTCATATCATATAGAATATGTCCGTATCCTATATCTTTGTATCATAAAATTCATATAATATTTAATAAAATGTTAGTGCCTGAACAAAGAAAAGAAAATAGAAAAGTTTTAGAGATTAAAGTAAAAGATCTTGGAGCACCTGGCTGACTCAGTCAGTAGAGCATTGATCTTGAAGTCCTAAGTTCAAGCCCAGGGGTGCCTGGGTGGCTCAGTTGGTTAAGCTTTCAGCTCAGGCCATGATCTCAGGGTCCTGGGATCGAGCCCCACATCGCGTTGGGCTCCTTGCTCAGTAAGGAGTCTGCTTCTCCTTCTCCCTCTGCCTGCCGCTCCCCTTGTTTGTGCTCCCTCTCTCTGTCAAATAAATAAAAATAAAATCTTAAAAAAAAAAAAAAGTTCAAGCCCAATGTTGGGCATAGATCTTACTTTAAAATAAAAAGGTCAGAGATCTTGACTTGGAGAAGCTTGGGGTTAGAAAAGCTAGAAAGTCGGTCCCCAATCTGTAGCTTGTACCAGGATCCAGGCCTTGGTTTTTCTTTCTACCTCTCCCATATAGGAGGATCTTCATGCTCTGGAACCCCTCTGCTTCTTCACAGTATATGATCTGTGACTTCAGAAACACTGTAGAGACTGACATTGGGACCTTGTAGCAGGGGCAGCAAATACTGCAGGGAGGAAGCTAATGGTAGCTTGGGGAAGGTATGTGCTAGAGTTCCCAGGCTGTGGGCTCAGTCATCAGGCTGAAGGTAGAAGATATCTTTGGACTTCATGTTTCTCTCATAGCCTTGAACCAAAGCTCTGGGTGTCTGCATGTGTTTTATGGGTATGCTTATGTTTTTGGAGTGGGTGGAATGCACCAACCAAGCTTGGTGAAAAAAACTTGCTCTGACCTTGGCAGAACAGCAGATAGCCTGATCTACATCTTTGACCCCAAGTCATAATAGTTGTCTCAAAACAATCAGAAATAATGTAAAGAAGGAGCCCATCAGTTATATATTTTAACTGTGTTGGTTGGTTTGTTTGCCAGCCTAATTATTTGGGAAGCATAGCTCACTAGGAAGGGAACAAAGCGGTTACTATTAAAAATAAGGAGAAGAGGGGCACCTAGGTGGCTCAGTCAGTTGAGCATTCAACTATTGGGTCATGGTCTCATGGGTCCTGGAATCGAGCCTTGTGTCAGGCTCTGCACTCAGTGGCTTGGGTCATGATCTCAGGGTCCTGGAATCGAGCCTTGTGTCAGGCTCTGCGCTCAGTGGGGAATCTGCTTGAGGATTATCTCCCTCTGCCCCTCCCCAGCTGTCTTTCTCTCTCTCTCTAAAACAAATAAATAAATCTCTAAAACATTAGGAAGAATGGAAAAATTGAATTACACGTTCTAAAGCTATTTTCTAGGCAGGCCAAAGAGTATTCCAAGTTCATTCACTCCCTTTAAAAATTCCTTTACTCAACAAATATTTACTGATAACCTATTATGTGCCAGTACTAATCCTAGACTTTGAGAGTGCATTAGTGAATAAGTGGCTATGGTCCTTCCCCTTACACGGCCTATAGTCCAGTGGAGAAAGCAAACAAACTAAATATTTATTCTTACACACAGGGGTGAATGCTATGAGATAAATGGCATAATAATATAGGATAATTGGGTGATGTACTAAAGGTGGTCTCTGAAGAAATGCATTTGTATGAAGATCTGAAGTAAAGACCTACAATAAGCACAGGGCACATTCAAAACAAAGAACAGGTTGTTTCAATAGTCTTGAAGCAGGAAAGGGCGTGTTGCATTTTAAGAACGAGAAAGAACCAGTTAGCTTTTGCTACATAATAAACTAGCACAAAAATCTTAGCTGCATACAACAGTAGCGCTTACTTCTCATGCATCTGTAAATCAGCTAATCTAGCTTTAGCTTGGCCAAGAGTCTTTGCTCCTTGCAAACGTTGAGCTCTAGAATGATCCATGGGTACTCATTCTGCAGTTTGGGCTGAAGAGAGAGCAGCTCCATAGGGAGAACATCTCTTCAAGAGGGCCCCTCCCACAAGTACATTTCAAGTCCGTGCTTGGGAATATCTGACCCAACGTACCATTAGCCAAAACAATCACATAATTGAGCCAAAAGTCAAGAAGCAGGAAAGTAAACTTCTCCATGGAGACAGCAGGGGAGTAAATATTTTTGGACAATAATCTAATCTAGCACAGTCTACCCCTTGTTCGTGAATAGTCACATAACTCCCACTTGCCAAACACACTCACCTACAATCCCAAGACTCCCCCACATTTTTTTCTAAATCATGGCACCTGGCTTATTAAAGTCTAGGATCTTATAATCCCTATATTAGGTCTAACTGTGATTTCTCTTTATCTGATGACCTAAGAACCAAAATAAATAAATAAAACAACACCACCACCACCCATTTAATATACATTGGTGGAATAGGTACAAAGATAATAGCAATAAACTACTCCATGTAAAAAAGAGAAGAACTAGATGCATATAGAAATTATCAATCCGTAGCAGTTCTGAAATTCTACTGGGCAAATGTTGAACAGGTCCAACCATCCTGGGAGTTGGGAATTCTTTGATTAGTCCTCAGTTCTGTTTTCTGGGAGTAGCTCTCCAATCTGTTGTTCACTATAGCTCTTTGTTCTATCCTCTAGAAGTTCTTCCTTTTCCATAAGCCTTGGATGCTTCTTCTAGGATGCAAAGGGAGAGGGAGAGAGAATATATAGTTTTTAAGATTCTATTTATTTATTTGACAGAGAGATCACAAGTAGGCAGAGAGGCAGTCAGAGAGGGGGAAGAAGGCTCGCTGCTGAGCAATTCCCGCTAAGCAGGGAGTCCCATGCCAGGCTCGGTCCCAGGACCCTGAGATCATGACCTGAGTGGAAGGCAGAGGCTTAATCCACTGAGCCACTCAGGCGCCCTGGAGAGAGAGAATCTTAAGCAGCCCAGTGTGTACCCTGACACAGAGCTCAATCTCACAACACTGAGATCATGACCTGACCTGAAATTGAGAGTTAGACCCTTAACCGACTGAGCCACCCAGGAGCCCTGCCTTGACTGCTTCTAAAAAGAACATTAAATAGCATATTTTTCTGATGGCTGAGCAGATTTTTCTGCCTACTGCCTGTCCATAGAAATCTGAGGACTTCTGACTTCTTTTTACATCTTTAACAGTCTCAGGACTTCTTTTTACATCTTTTACATCTTTAACAGTCTCAGTCTCTTTTAGTTGGAGCTGACAGTGTTTTTGCCAATACAACTCTCTCACAAACTTTGTGGGTTTTCTATATATTTAATTCTAGTCAGCTCTGGGTGCCACAAGCCCCACCCATGGTTTTTGCAAGACTTGATCCATCCAGACTTAATTACTGGCAGTCTGGACATGTCAGGCTGCTGGAGAACCACACTCATGAGCTATCTAGGAGCCTCTTTTCCAGCAGAAAGAACCTACTAGATGCCACCTTATTTCCTTCAGAGCTTAATGAAAACCCTTAATTTTTACCTCACCTGGAAACGATCTCTTCTGGCAGCATCCTAAATTTGATCTTTAGCCCCAGGATGGATCTTAATTGAAAATATTTTGCTGGAGAGGTTGGAGTTGAGAAAGTTTTATGTTTCAACCCATTAAGCTCTGAGTTCTTTGTATTTTACTGAATTCTGCTTGTAGACTAGCCAGTTCTTTTTAAAGTTTATCTCTTTCTCCTTAGTGCCTCATCAAATGTACCTAAAAGCAACCAGCTTGTGATTTCAATATTTTACTGTAAGATCTCCTTCAGTTCTACTAGCTCATTAGATCCATTTTCTGTCTTCCAGATTACTATTGCTTAACCAAGTATTTACCTCTACATGATACAAGTTACTCTTTTTCTAGTCTTTTATATCAGCTTCCTTGCAGCTCTGCCTATTCCAAAGCCAGTGTCCTATATTTGAGATATTTTGCTGTTTTCGTTAGAACAACATTTCATTACTTAGAGTGTTAAAAAAGATGAAATCACCAAGGCAAATCATGTTAAAAGCAGGAAAAAAGGGCACAGATCCAACCCCCAGAGACCTATAACATTTAAAGATTTAGTAGAAGAAGAAAGGACTCTGAGAAGGATGGTAAAACCAAGGAGCAGAAGGGGAATTTTAAGAAAAGAGCAAATGGTGAGCTATGTCAAATGCTACAGAGAGATCAAGTAAAGGGTTGTGTCTGCGGGATTTGGCAATATGGAAGGTGATTGGTAGCCTTGAGAGCCGTTTTAGTGGAGTGACAGGGCAAATTCAAATTGTCATGAGTTGAAGAGTTAATGAGAGGTGAGAAAAGGTACATAGCATATGTAGACAACACTGGAGATGTTTGGCTATAAAGAAGAGCATAAAAATATGATGGCAAGTAAAGAGATGTGAGGTTAAGTGAGGGATTTTTTTCTTTTTAAAAGAGGAGATAAGTACGTGTGTGAATGTTGATGGAAATGATTCAGGCAAAGAAAAAGATGGGTAGTACAAGAAAAAGAGATGATGATTAATGATGCAGTTTTTAAATGGCAAGAAGGGATAGGACCCAGAGCACATGTGGAGGACTGACTTCAATAGGAAGAGGATCATCGTTCTCATCAGGAAGATGGGTATTAATCCAGAGACAGGAAACCAAAACAATGACAGCTAAGTGGGGTGCCTGGGTGGCTCAGTGGGTTAGAGCCTCTGCCTTCGGCTCAGGTCGTGACCCAGGGTCCTGGGATCAAGCCCCACATCGAGCTCTGCTTCGGGCTCTCAGCTCAGCAGGGAGCCTGCTTCCTCCTCTCTCTCTGCCTACTTGTGATCTCCATCTGTCAAATAAATAAATAAAATCTTTATTTTTTATTTTTTTTTAAGATTTTATTTATTTATTTGTCAGAGAGAGAGAGAGGGAGAGAGAGAAAGCATAGGCAGACAGAATGGCAGGCAGAGGCAGAGGGAGAAGCAGGCTCCCCGATGAGCAAGGAGCCCGATGCGGGACTCGATCCCAGGACGCTGGGATCATGACCTGAGCCGAAGGCAGCCGCCCAACCAACTGAGCCACCCAGGCGTCCCAATAAATAAAATCTTTAAAACAAACAAACAAACAAACAATGACAGCTAACATTTCCTGGGTGCCTGTTATTTGTCAGGCATTGTGCCAAATGTTTTGCATGCACTACTTCAGTCCCCGTGAACTTGCTTTTATTTCATCCCCATTTTACAGGTAAGAGAACAGAGCCTTCAAGAAGTTAAGTAATTTTCCTAAGATTTCTCTACTTATAAGTAGCAGAACTAGAACTTGAACCTGATCAGCCTGACTCTAAACCCACACACACTTTTTTTTTTTTTTTTTTTTTAAGATTATTTATTTGAGGAGGGGAGTGGCAGAGGGAAAGGGAAAGAGAGACCCAGGTAGACTCCACGCTGACCGGCGAGGCTGACGAGAGGCTCTCTCTGACAACACTGAGATCAGACCTGAGCCAAAACTAAGAGTCGGGTGCCCAGTCAACTGTACCACACAGGCTCTCCTGCACCCACACTCCTAAACGTCTATTCCAAACTGACTCAATTCATTTTTCCATAAAGGGATAATATATTTTTTTAATGAGATAAAAGCAAGAATGCTCTGTAAGCCAGACCAGAACTGGTCTAGACGAGGTCTCTGCAGGCTCCCTTCTCAAGTGGACAGGAGGGGTAGGGAGAGAGGGCTGCAGTAAAGACATTTGAAGGAAGGAGGGAGATCAGACCAGTGCTAATACTGATCTCTTCCTCTTTTGTTTTATCTTTTTATTTTTAAAATGATTTTTATTTATTTATTTGAGAGAGAGAGAGAGAGCGAGAGTGAGAGAGCATGATCGAGGTAAAGAGCAGAAGGATTAGCCAACTCCCTGCTGAGCAGGGAGCCCGATGTGGGGCTTGATCCAGGACCCTGGGATCATGACCTGAGCCGAAGGCAGACACTCAACCGACTGAGCCTCCGGGCATCCCTGTTCCCCTTTTATATGCCGCAGATTTTTCAAAGCATTTTTGTGTTCCTTCTCTCGGTGAGTAATGAACAGCTTATGTGGAGTTAACGGTCCTTCTGTAGGAGGAAAAGGAATTCTTTTCTGGTAGCATGAGGTACTTGGGCTTGTTCACGTTTCACATTGCCGGCCCTTGGCATAGCCTGTGGCTAATTCAGTCCTGGTGTTAATTGACATACACCTGTCAAGGAGATCAGCTCCATCTCCTGTGGGCCAGTTAGCTCTGCTCCACCCTCTCAATGCCAGAAGCCCAGCTTCCAGATAGTCGCTCTGGATCAGGAAGAAAGCTGAAAGGAAGTGGGGGGGAGGAACCATCTCCAGTGTCTAGGGCACTATTTTAGAGGGCATCCCAATCTGCAGAGTTAGAAGATAAACTCATCACATTAACCTGCACCACGTTGGGAGTGCCTGGGTGGCCTGGGTGGCTCAGTTAGTTAAGCGTCTGCCTTCGGCTTGGGTCGTGATCCCAGGGTCCTGGCGTGGAGTCCCGAGTCAGGCTCTCTACTCAGCAGGGAGCCTGCTTCTCCCTCTGCTGTTGCCTCTGCTTGTGTTCTCTCTCTCTCTCTCTCTCAAATAATTTTTTTAAAAATCTTTAGGGCACCTGGGTGGCTCAGTGGGTTAAGCAGCTGCCTTCAGCTCACGTCATGATCCTAGAGTCCTGGGATCGAGTCCCGCATCAGGCTCCCTGCTCGACATGGAGTCTGCTTCTCCCTCCGACCCTTCCCCTTCTCATGCTCTCTCTCTCAAATAAATAAATAAAGACTTAAAAAAAAATCTATAAAAACAAAACAAAAAACCGACATGTGCAATGTTTTGTGCCCATTCATTCTGCAGATATTGAGGTAGTCCTGAGCTAGGCCCGGTACCGGCTAAAGTGGTGTAGAGTGGAATGAGGCTCTTCTCCTGACCTTGAAGAGCTCCTAAGCTCATGGGCAAGCAGATTACCTTGGAAAGGTGTTTGAAAATATGTCCAGGGAGCTGGAGAATAGGCAGTAGGCAAGAGTAGACAAGTAACCAGATGAGACAGGGCCGAGATGTGTAAGCAGCCCAGCAACTCGATCTGATTCGAGATCCTAATTTCTAGTTTGCTTTCATACACATGTTCATTATTCTATCTGATCAGACTTTCAGACTACCCCCTCATTACCTCTTCTCCCTTGAGCCTTCCAAAGCCTATCAGATGAAATCAAGTATGTGAGGGACCAAGAAACCCCCAACGCTGTGAGCTCCCTCTTCCGGGTGGAGAGTCTGGGCCCACAGCTGGCTGTTGCCATCCTAAGCCCCTCACCCTATCCAAATGTGTTTTCCCAGCCTTGGGATCCAGACTCTCCTTCCTCACCTATCCTTCACAAGCTGTAGAGCCTCCTGAGGAAGGGGCTGGGTCAGCTCACTTTTAGAGTTCATTACTCAGTGTAAGGTAATTTCTACACCAAGCAAACCCTGTTCTGAGGGCAGCTTCGTAGCAGTGATTTGGGAATTCAGGTTCGTCAACCCTTAGGGTTCAGAATCCTCTTCTGGATGTTCTAGCTGGCATCTGAGAAAAGAAAGAGAGCATAAAGGATCAAGTAGGAGACTTTTATTGGCCCAGGGGAAGTAGCATAGCACACATCACCTTCACCTATGATCCAATGACTGGAATTCAGTCATATCTAACCACAAGGGAGGCTAGGGAAGACCGTCTAGCTGTACGCCCAGGAAGAAGAAACAGGTTTTAGTGGGCACACACTAGACTCTGCCACACAACAGGCAAAACTGACAGAGAATAGACTGCTGAGCTCTGGTGACGATGACAACAATGAGGCAGCCCCAGGGTCCCCCAACATCCATGCCTGGAGACCAGAGATATTCTACTTCAGGTTTTCAGTGGGATGGTCAGTGAAGGCCCTATCCACTTCATGAACGAAAGGAGCCCCGTGTGAGGGGTTGAGTGAGACCCGCTGTGACTAGGATGGCAGGGCAGCGGGGAGAGCAGACTCCTGTGGCCTGGAAGAGGGTTCTCTGGTGGGCTTTCTGAATAATGCTGTACCAGAGTCTGTCTGTCTGTCAGCCTTTCCATCCAGAGTAAGCACAGATGCCCTAAGCTGTCCCTTCAACATAATGAATTAACTTCTCTCTTCTGCCTTTAGAATGTACTGTCTAGATGGACTAATCGTACCATCCTTGGGAGAACTAAGAAAATAGTTACTGAGGTAATTTTTCGGTCCCTGAGGTTCAGTTGAGGAACCCTGGTTGAGAACCACAGCCTGTGGCGCGGCAAACAGCATTTTGTATTTGAAGCAAACACTCTGGGCTCTTTTCCCCCTTCCCCCAGTCTCCTGCCCCCTGAAAGGAAACAAACTGATGTCATGAGAAATTCCTTTCTAATAACAAAAACAAATGGGCCGTCTCAGGGGACTGTATGCATGGAGAGACAGTGGTCGTTTAAGAATGAGGAAATGGAAAAAAAAAAAAAAAAAGAATGAGGAAATGGGGCACCTGGGTGGCTCAGTGGGTTAAGCCTCTGCCTTCGGCTCAGGTCATGATCTCAGGGTCCTGGGATCGAGGCCCACATCGGACTCTCTGCTCAGCGGGGAGCCTGCTTTCTCCTCTCTCTATGCCTGCCTCTCTGCCTACTTGTGATCTCTCTCTCTCTGTTTCAAATAAATAAATAAAATCTTTAA